>NC_064287.1:26674209-26881775 GCF_019186545.1 Solanum stenotomum
AATGTGTCTAAGTATGGGAGAGGTGTTTTAGGAAATGTTTTAGAGATGGGAATTGAACTAATGGTATATAGGAAATAACATATGCCCTTTGGAAAAATGGTCCAACACTTAGAAAAAAAATGAGGCGGGTGAACAGTAAAAACGCTCACTGGAAATTGCATTTCCTGCCGGACAGATTTTACAAAAATAGGCATAACTTCTTCGTCCAAACTCCGAATGAGGTGAAACGAAGTGCGTTAAGTAGATAACTCAAAGGGCTTTCCATGGATATGTTATGGACCACCCAATTATTTGTGTGCTAGGAGATATGACCCTCCAAAGTAGAACCTCGAAAAAGGCTTCACTTGGAAATTTCGGATTTTGATACGGTTGCTCTAAAATTTGGGTTAGACCCATCTCCCACTCAATTTGACCCCCTAAACAAGAATATGAAGTCGGATTTTTGAAAAACGAAATGGATTTTTTTTTGATATAGCTAAACAAGTTTCCGGTAACTTCCGAAGCACATTTTTAAGAACCTTTTGGGTCATTTCAGCACCTTCCTTAGTCAACCTGTACCTATTTTGCATATGCCAACGTCCCATTTTTTCTTTCATGTTGTGAATCTTCCTCCAGTACTAGCTGCTATCTACAGAAGCTTTCTGGTTATGCATGATAGAAGGTGATTCTTCTTACTGTTGAATTACAAGTAGTTATAAGCAGATTTACTTAGTAACTTAACTAAGCAAGAGATTAACTAATGAGTTTAGTAGCTTAAATACTTCATATAGTTTCTAAAGAGGTTGGGTCTTAGTCTTAGACTAAAATAGGAAATTTTATTGAAGCAAATGCTTTGCAGGAACATATATAGGGCTGAGTAACTTGGTACAAAGAAGTGCAAAAAAATTTGAATGCTTATATCATAATAGAACTACTGTGCTTGGTAAGAAGGATAAACCATGAGGGCAAAGCCTTACTTGTACTAATTGTTAACTAAAACAAAATGAAGTCCATTTGGATAAACTAATGAATCAAAAGTAAACATCAACCCCCACCCCACTAGCATAAATCCTATTATTATTATTACTTATTATAGTTTACAATCAATCATATTGGTCCTAGCAGAAAAGTAGTTGTCGTATCTGAAAATGAAACTGAATAGAACTCTTCCCAGATGGAAGAAATTGAATTGTAATACCAGGGACCATCTATCCAATAATCTTATAAAATTGCGCATTACAACATATGAAAGACAAATTGTGTTGTATATTTTACTTTTAAACTTGGCATAAATACTTTAAATTAAATCTTAATTTTGTTTTATTTTCTTTTTTCACAGGTATAAAAGGGGAGAACTGAATCAAAATCGATTGCAAGCTATGTGTCACCACATTATTTCTACTTTGGAAGGAACTTTTAATTATTTGTCTAAGTTTAGGAGTAATATTTAGTATATTTCAGTTAGATTTTCTTGTTATTGGACATATGTTACTTTTATTTAAGGAGTTTATAATGAGATATTATCTCAATAGAATTTTCGTTGTTTTTAATTACATGATCATGGCTGAATTTGATTATTATCTAGCATGTTTTATTGTTTAATTTTTAATTTATGCAACTCTAATTTAATAAATAATACCAATACAAAATAATTAAATGTCATTATTTATTTGTAATTAGTGACAAAATATTTTATCATCAAAAGAAATTTTTAGCAACGACTATATTAAACTTTTCAAGACAAATATTTTCGTCACAAAATATATTAGTTCATTACAAGTTGACTAAATTTAGTGACAAAAAATGCATTGTCCCAGTACCTCTTTTTTATTGAATACTTTTTTATGTTGTGACAATTGTAATTGTCACTAATCGTGATAATTTATAATGACAATATATATTGTCAGTAAAAATAATACTTTTAGTGACAAAATGATAGATTTAACCACAAAATTATTAAGTTTTTTTATAACAATAAATTTTTCCCTAATTTATACATTTAAGGACAAAATATTTTTTTGTATATAAAAAGTAGTCATTAGTGACGAAACTACATTTGTTCAACTACGAAATACATATAACTTTAGAGACAATTAATGTCGTCACTAATTGAACTAAATAATTTGTGACGACATAATTTTGTCGATAGTAATAACATTTTTAGTGACAAAACATACTATTAACTACAAAAAAAATTATACTTTTTATGACAAATAAATTCGTCACAAATATTAATGCATTTGGAGAGGATTTTTCTTTTTGTAGTTAATATAATACTTTTAGTGACGAAGCACTAAATCGTCTTTGTATACTTTTAGCGACGCACGTTTAGTGACGACTGATTGACGAAATTTTTTTCGTCACACAAGATTTTAAGTGACGAAATTTGATTTATAAATGACGAAATTATTCGTCCCTGATAATCGAATTTGTTGTAGTGAAAGGTAATACTTAGTGTAGGTAGGACTATGGACCCTACCTATGCATTGCATAAGTAGAACCTAGGGTTACTTGTGTTGTTATTATATTATGATGTAATGGTCTTAATGATTGCATATGCATGAGTAGTATGTCTTGTAATGAGTAATAATGTATTAAGATTATGTTTAGAGACTATGCTTATGGTGATGTTATTATCCTTTGTGCTTTGATGAACTATATGTGAATTGCTTGTGACTTCTGATTCTCCAACTCTTTCAAGATGATGTTAAAAATGTGCATAAAGCATGGTTTCAACTAAATGTCCCATTTTAAGCATGTTATAATGGTTTTTATGCATGGCTTCCATATTTAGTACGTGTGTTGTACTAACCCATATTTCATTTACATTTTTACAAAGTGTAGGGTTTGGTGATGTGATGTCTTATGCTTGGAAGTTAGGTTTCTAAGGAGCTTGGGAATGAAGACTTGGGGAGTCCTCATAGTTTCGAGGATGAACCTACCTCGTACTCTTATGTCATTATGTCTCTATGTTTTATGTCTTTAGACCTGTGTAAGGGTTGTGTCCCTATTAATTATTATGTTAGGGTCGTGTCCCTAAGTTGTTATGAAAGAGTTGTTATTTTAAATATTATAGATGATTTGAGACATAGTGTCATAGACTCTCTCTTATTTTATGAAGACTTCGATTGTAAAGAAAAGTTTCAAATTTTCCGCTATTTTCATATGCTTTAATGTTCATGCTGTGCTAAGGGCTTGTATAAGACCTCCGAGAGGTCGAGTACGCCATGTTACGACTAGGGGTGCTCTCGGGTCGTTACAAACTTGGTATCAGAGCATAAGGTTTTAAAATGGTCTTAGGATGTCTCAAACCACGTCTAGTAGAGTCTTGTTCATCGGTGTAAGTCGCGACACATCTATGAGCGAGAGGCAATAGGNGTTCATCGGTGTGAGTCGCGACACATCTATGAGCGAGAGGCAATAGGGCGTTAGGAAACTTCACTTCTTTATTCTCTAAGTCGTGCCATAGATCTATAAGCTCTCTCTCGTATTCCTTGTCTTATGGTGTTTAAAGNCATCGGTGTAAGTCGCGACACATCTATGAGCGAGAGGCTATAGGGCGTTAGGAAACTTCACTTCTTCATTCTCTAAGTCGTGCCATAGATCTATAAGCTCTCTCTCGTATTCCTTGTCTTATGGTGTTTAAAGTAGGACCACTTGAAGGGTTCTTGCTAGAAGGAACGAGTGGTTGTGATGCCAATTATGGCTATGTGACTTGTGAACTTTGATGTAATAGATTGTGAAGTTGTATTTAGTATGATTAATGCTTCATAATTGCATTTGTGTTGGTTAAAAGAACTTGTGTGGGCTTACTTCCAAGGGGGGATATAGTGTGCCTACCTAGTAAGGTAATTGTGAGGTCATGTTTGGTTTATGTTGTGTTTTAAAGTTGACTTTGAGGTTGCATGTACCACCTAGTTGAGGTAAGAAAGAAGAGTGTAGGTGTTGACCAACTTCAAAGGGTTAGTTGTCTTCTAAGATTGATCTTAAGCATGGTCATTTGAGTAAGATACTTAGATAATACCTAGGCATAGTTGGTTGGTAGACCCCACCAAAAGTGATGATGAGGGTTGAAATAGTCTAGAGTTGTCTTGATCCAACTTTAGTGAAAGAGAAAGGTTTCTTGGTCAAAACTCTTCTAAGTTCCTCTAAGGTTTAACCAAGGAAGGATGGCTACCCCTAAGTCTCAAAGAGTGAGTGGTAGTGGATCTTAAGGGTTCCGGTATGTGTTATATGTTTTATTGAATTCCGAAATTTATATGGGTCAAAGGTAGAGGAAGATCCTCTAGAGTCCATAGATGAGATATCTAAGGTGATGAAAAATGTAGGACTAATTCCAATAATACTTGTCTTTTGAGACTTGATAACTAGGATATGGTGAACTTTTGTGTTGTTTTTAGTATTCATGGGTTTAGTTATGGCCATATGTGGTTATTGGTATAACCCAACTTAGCCCTAATGAGTTTAGAATATGTTGGATTTTGATGAATAGAAGTGCTTAGGTGGTGCCTAGGGTTGTTGAATGAGTAGACTCCTTGAGGGAGGTTAAACGTGTAATACTCTGTGGCTTAGATTCATCTTGTGTTGTGAGTGTGAAGGTTTAGTTTTGACATGCTCCGACCATAGAATTGAAAGAAGGAATGTTGTAAAGAGTTTGTTTAGGTTTACCCCAAGTGAGGGATAATGTGCTTAGATGGTAAAGTCATTTAAGTACCCTTGATGTTTATGAAATAGGTTTGCGTGGATTCTCACGTTATGTGGTTTTATGTGTTTAAACAACTTAGAGCCGGAGTGGTAGACTTATATGAGACCTTGAGTGATATCCTAGTGAAGGCCTTAGAAAGGGATTCTCCTAGGGTTGACTTGGAATACTTTTTGGATGAAGGTACCGGTATGATTGGTAAGTTCATGTGAGAGTAAGTGCTATGTTGAGTTCCGGTATTACCTAATCTTGTATGATGCCTTATGAGGCTATGAGGCTTAGAGTTCTCTGGATGAATTAATAGAGCCTTTTACAGATTTTACCTCGGTTAATGGTTTANTTCATGTGAGAGTAAGTGTTATGTTGAGTTCTGGTATTACCTTATCTTGTATGATGCCTTATGAGGCTATGAGGCTTAGAGTTCTCTGGATGAATTAATAGAGCCTTTTACAAATTTTACCTCGGTTAATGGTTTAAAGGTTAGTAAGAAGGGTTTATGGAAGATATCCCTTTACCTTGTTCCCTAGAAATACTCTTGTTGACTTGGTGGAACTTGGCAAGTTAGACCTTGATGTAACTCTTAGTATTGATGGGTTGCATACTTGGTGTGTTTTATTGATGATAGGGCTCAGATAGTTAGAAGAACATGGGACTCTTGAGTATGTATTAGTTTTCACCTTTTGAGTAAGATGACATTTGAGTGCAATTTCTTCCTATTTTAGATTTGGTACTTATTGTGTCATATAAGGGTTGTATTTCTAGATGATGAGGACCATAGACTTTTGCAAAGAGGGCAAAATGTGAGTTTTGTTATGTCTTTAGGAGTGCTTGAAAGAAGTTTTCATGAGGGTGGTAGTGAGGGCTTCCTCCTAAGGAGGGGATGGTGTGCTTAGAAATCATGACTTGTTGAAATCCCAACATCTTTATCTCTTTCTTCCATTCTTATTCTAGCTTGAGACCAAGAGTTCCTAGATGAGCATATGCTATGTTTTAGGAGTCATGTGTGACTTAGGTGTTCTCATGATTTCCTTATGATAAATGTGTTCTTGTGAAGTCATGTTTTAAGGTAAAATGAGTTTTCATGTCTCATGTTCCTTATGTTGATAGGCAATTAGAGTAAGAAACCTATGTGATTCATGAGGTGAATGGTTTAAATGTGCTTTTGAGAAGTAATGGCATAGTTGGCCTAAGATGATATGATAAGCATGATTTGAGTTGGAGAAGGAAATTCCTCCAATGAAATGGAATGTGTGTAAGTTGCATGCATATTGAGTTCATAGAGGTAGTCATATTTTCTCATGTTGCACGATGTGTGTTTTAAATGGGGATTTTTCTCCTAAGTTATGCATTGTGTGTAATATGACATACTTGACTTCATGATGTGAATTAAATGAACATTCTTGAATGTGTTCTTATGAAATGGAATGTTAGATCCTTATGTGGTGGAAACTTGCCTAAAGAGTGGAGGAGGTAGTTCCTCCCATATTTATGTGAATTAATGAGGTTAGTGCATTGGTTATAAGTGATCTATTGTACTTTATGAAAATAAGATATGAGCATGTCTTAGTAAGGAGTTGAGAAGTTCCTCATTGAAAGAGTGCTATTGAACATGGAAACTTGCATATGTGCTTAATGATGTATGGACCATGTAATGACTAGGAGAAGGTAGTTCCTCTTATGAACATGAGAAATGTTGATGTTGGTGTGTTATGAATAGGAGAAGGTAGTTCCTCCTTTAACATAACTAAACATGATAATGTCATGCATATAGATAGATAGATGTAGTTCCTATTTCCTTATATATGCATTGACTATGTTAAAATTGGAGTTTAAGTTCCTCCTTTGAATGATGCTCGTTGTGTGTGGTGTATTTTTGAGTTGTACATCACTTTGATGATTACATGATTGTTGGGCTGCTAGTTTGAGTTTTGATTCCTTAAGATGTTTAAGTGTCATTCGGGGACGAATGTTCCCAAGGAGGGGATATTGTAACGCCCCGTACGAAACTAGTAAGACCTAGCTAAGGCTTGACTGAATCTATTAGGTTGACCTAGAGCCTCACATGTTATTTTATGGTTGGAAACATGTTTAAATGATGAAAAATGGCTAGTGAAGTTAGTTTGATGACTTTAGAGGTCAAACGTCAAGAAATGACCATGACGTCCGTAAACTAGTCTTTGGTGCTACTGTCTTGTCGTGGTGTTTGGTGTGTTGTTTGAGGTCTACAACCCATAGGAGTGACTCTTATTCATAGATGGACATGTTTAGGGTCCAAACGACCGGGTACGACCCCCCAAGGACCACCCAAGGGGTCCTTGAGGAGGACCCAACCTTTGGCCAAAAGCTGTCAAAAAATAGCTTAACCTACGAAGGGCAGTGATGGGCCGTCACTTGACCTACGCCCCGTAGGTAGGTCTCGTGGGTTGAGACTTAGTCTCCCCACCAAGAACTCCCTAATACCCCTCTCTGAACCAAATGACAAGAGCACAGCACGGGCCGTAACTCCACTTACAGTCCGTAGGTGGGTGGCCGTAGGTGCTTCCAATTTCCAGCCTTCTAGTCTTAAGTTGGTGATTAGGAATTAAGTTAGTTAATTGACTAAGGGCTTAAGGGGTTATTTAACTAGTTTATTACTCACCTTTATAAGCTAGCAAGACCTTAAGCTAAGTCATGAAATCATTTAGAACCAAGACCCTCAAAACAGTCCCCTAAAAAGAGTTTTTAGTTTTAAGTTAGGAGCGAGAGTCAACTTTAGATGGTCATATCTCATATCTCAAAATGAATTAGGTGGACCATTAGCTACCCAATGAAAGGTCTATTAGTCCTCTTTCCAACGCCACCGAGTTTGCCCTATTCCGATCTTGGAGTAAAAAGTTATTCCCGAAATAGTGAAGCACTGTCTCAACTACGAAGGCCAAACGACAGTCCGTGACTCCACCTACGGTCCGTAGGTGGAGGGCGTAGATGCTGCCAATTTTATGAAGTTTTTAGTTAAGAAGGGGGTTAATGTTTTAATTAGTTATTAAGTAGGGGTTAAGGGAGGTCGGTTAGGTGGTTAATTAATGGACTATATAAGCTTATAGGACCCTAAACTAATCCATTAATTCACCACAAGTCAAGACCCCAAAACATAACCCAACTCTTTTCCCTCCCAAAATTCTCTCTCTCAACTCAAGACTCCATTGAAGTACTTGGAAGGAGCTTAGTAAGGGCTTGTAGATGGGAGGTTTCACACGAAATTCATAGGGTTTAACTAAGGTATGGTTGCTCTTCACTCTTGGGATCTCTTTCCCCAAGAGGTCCTTCCAAAGATGGTCTTCAAAATCCCCCAAATTGTAGATTTCAATCCAAAAATGTGGGTCTTCTTTCTAAATGTTGAATTGTTGTTATAAACTAATTTTGATTGATGATATATGAACAATTATGGATGCATTCATGTAGTGTTGGTGATTTTTGAAGAATCCCCTCATGAGACCCATGTTTCGCCTTCTTCCTCCAATTCTAACCCTAGTTTGTGTTAGATATTAATTGAAGGCTATGAATTGAATATAATGTTTTGTAATTCATGTTTGTATGATGATATTACCCTAAATTATGTATGATTACTATGGAATTAGGGTTGAGTCTTGAATGGGGCCTTCAAGGCTATGAGGAGATGATATCAATGTGATTCTTTATGTATTGTTGAATATACTTGCTTAATTCATGTATGATGAAGTTGGATGATGGTTCCCTCTTCCCTCTAATCCTAGTTGGTAATTGAGCATGTTATGATGAGATGCAAGGCAAGTATGAATGTTGTGAGATGTTGGTATTATTGTTGTTATGTTGAATTGAAGGTAATTCTTGTTAACACAATATGAATATGCTATGAGTAAAGGTGTTTTATATGAAAGGCTTTCTCACACATGTACACACACATGAATGAATGAAGCTATTGACTAATGTAATTAATGAGAGTCTCTTGAAAGGTTTCCTCAATTGTACTCTAAACTAGTCTATGTTATGCATGGTATGATGATGTGAAAGGTCATTCTCACATGATGAAGGTTCTTGATGAAAGGTGAATTACTTAGATTGTAATGATGTTATACCTAATGTGTTGTTATGGTGTTGATGACCTAGTTTCCTCATCCTTAACCCTCTACACTTGAATTAGCTAAGAAGCATGTATGTATGTTATGGTATGATTGTTATATGATTGAAAGGTAGTTCTCATGATTATAATGTAATGTAAAGTGAAAGGTTTACTCACTTGCTAAGTGTTTCTAAGGTGAAAGGATTGTTACTCACTTATGAACACATATGAGCTATTATGGTAAGATGTCTACATAACAGTCTAGTAAATGCTAATGTGAACTTATGTGATGACTAAAGATGATTACTAGAGGGAATTAGATGCTTAGCACCGAAAGGGCATGTAAATGAGATGGGGGTCTCACGTTTAGTAAGTCCGGCTCCCCACATGGGTTTTCTCACATTTAGCAAGTCCGGATTACCCACGGTATGTGTTGTCTCATGAGATGGAAACCCCCACATTTAGTAAGTTAGGGTTTCTAGAAGCAATCTCCTTGACCCTTAACTATGTTCCCACATAGGACTCTAGCTTAGTGGATCCACCTAGATAGCTATGTACGAATGGTTACACCTTAGGCAAGTGTTAACCCTCTCTTTTCGGTGTGGGAGTAGAACACCGGATTCCATGTAGCTCTCATGGTCTATGTCGGTTATTACAATATTTCCCTAATGTAAAAGTAAATGAAGGTATGGAAGGTGTGAACTCTTACTAGGGCTTTCTTAAGGGTTTCTGCATAGTGTAAGAGAGGGTATGGGACTTCTCTTGCACATTACACTTGTGGGATCCTAACGGATGGTTATAGTAGTGTTTCTCTTATGATTTTGATGATTATGACTTATGTATGTTCAGGCTATGTTGTGTATGATCATTATGAAGATGGTTTACCTATGATATGGACTATTTGAATTATGACTAAGATGTATGATATGAACATGTTGTATGAACTATGCCTTAATGGTGTTGTTCTATCTTATTATGATTATTATGAATAATGCATGCTTTAATTGTATTATGTTAATGATTGACTTTTCTTGATATGAACTAATGTTTGTGAATGTCACCTTTACTATGTATATGACCAATGAATAAGACTAATGTATTATAAGTATGAGTATGGTGATCCAAAGGTAATACTTAGTGTAGGTAGGACTATGGACCCTACCTATGCATTGCATAAGTAGAACCTAAGGTTACTTGTGTTGTTATTATATTATGATGTAATGGTCTTAATGATTGAATATGCATGAGTAGTATGTCTTGTAATGAGTAATATTGTATTAAGATTATGTTTAGAGACTATGCTTATGGTGATGTTATTATCCTGTGTGCTTTGATGAACTATATGTGAATTGCTTGTGACTTCTGATTCTCCAACTCTTTCAAGATGATGTTTAAAATGTGCATAAAGCATGGTTTCAACTAAATGTCCCATTTTAAGCATGTTATAATGGTTTTTATGCATGGCTTCCATACTTAGTACATGTGTTGTACTAACCCATATTTCATCTACATTTTTACAAAGTATAGGGTTTGGTGATGTGATGTCTTATGCTAGGAAGTTAGGTTTCTAAGGAGCTTGGGAATGAAGACTTGGAGAGTCCTCATAGTTTCGAGGATGAACCTACCTCGTACTCTTATGTCGTTCTGTCTCTATGTTTTATGTCTTTAGACTTTTGTAAGGGTTGTGTCCCTAGTAATTATTATGTTAGGGCCGTGTCCCTAAGTTGTTATGAAAGAGTTGTTATTCTAAATGTTATGGATGATTTGAGACATAGTGTCATAGACTCTCTCTTATTTTATGAAGACTTCGATTGTAAAGAAAAGTTTTATATTTTCCGCTATTTTCATATGCTTTAATGTTCATGCTATGCTAAGGGCTTGTATAATACCTCCGAGAGGTCGAGTACGCCATGTTACGACTAGGGGGTGCTCTCGGGTCGTTACACAAACAGATGACAACAATGCTTTCATAACCAAACAGAGTAGAAAGGTAACAACAAATTGAAAGTGATGGCTTGAGCTAGAGTGTTGACTAGTTAAAAACTCCATGTCCAGAAGATAAGAGTTGGAGAGATGCGGATGTTGAGATGAATGTGTAGGCATACCAAGAGAGATAAAATTAGGAATGAAAATATTCGAACCAAGGTGGGAGTGGCCCCCATGGAGGATAAGATGAGATCAGTGGGAATTAGATGGTTCAAACATGTGAATAGTAGTTGTGTGAATCTCCTCGTAAGGAGGTGTGAGAGGATGGTTGTACTGGGCTTGGAGAGGAAGAGGTAGTTCTAAAAAGTATTGAGGTGAAGTGATTTGGCAGAAAATGACACAACATCTGCTCATTGAGGACATGACCCTTAATATAAGAGTGTGGAGATTGAAAATTAAGGTATAATACCCTGCCTAAAAACACAATAGAAAAGAATAAATTAACCATTCACAAAACATTGAAATGAAATGGAACTCTACGTTGCTCTGACTATTTTTAAAATGGCAGATAGGTTTGTGTCGGATCCTTTATAAGTAGTGCTTTTTTTGAAGGATCCGACAGGTGTGACAACATTTTTAGAGAATCCGAGCAACATAGAATTGAAACTAAGCAGAGAAGCCAAAAAGTTCAACCTTGTTCATAAATTCGTCCAGATTGGGAATGCCTAAATTCCATCAAATTTTGTACACAAAAAACAAGAACAACAACATGCCAAAAAGAAGATAAATAACAAGCATTTCAGGCTGCATCCTAAGTTTCACAAACTCTTCACTTTCAATGCCACATCCGTGTCGAATTCCCCAAAAACAAATTACTTTTGGAGAATCTGACACACACCCATTGACATTTTTGAAGAATCCGAACAACATAGGCTGCATGAACTCACCTGTCATATACGCTAGTTAGCGACCCCAAATGAGGCACAAGAACCCTATCATCCTTCTTCTCTGCACCAGCAAAATACGATGTATCTCAACCTGCATTATCATGATGTGGGGAAATTTACTAGGTTGCCCACATTTTCTTTTTTAGTTGTCCCTAATTACTTATCCATTTTAACAAATCAAGAAAGTACAATTTTTTTTACTATTATACCCTCAATTCATTACTTTGAAAAAGGTACAATTTCTTGAAAATCTTATTTTAATTCATCCACTTCATAATTAATAGGGGTAAAATGGTAAACGCACTGTGTCAATTATTGTTTTCTTAATAGGTGTGTCAATTCAAAAATAGACAAGTAATTAGGGACAGAGGGAGTATTACGTATGCATTAGTCTTATCAATAATTAGATCATATTAACATTCACTTCAACTCTATTAAGTCTCATGATGATTAAAAAGATTCATGCATATAAATGTTTAAAGGTAATGCTAAATGGCCAAAAAAATTGGCCAGAATTAGTCAGAAATTTTAAAAATCTATAATTATTTTTATTTTAAATTAAATTGATCTTTTTTTCATTTTTTAATTAAAATTTATTAAAGTTAAAAGGGTAAAAGTGTTTTAAAAGGTAAAATAACATAGATAAAATACCATTCTGGCCAAATTTTCTGGTCACAAAGGTTTTTCCAATGTTTAATTAGTTTCTCCCTCTGTCCCATTTTATATGTCATCCCTTTCTATAAATAGTTGGACCACAATACTTGTCATTTTATAAAATTTATGCATAAATTACCATATTTTGCCTATTATACCCTTGATAGAGTAGTTAATTAATCTTGAAAATGGACCGATTTTTTAAGTATACAATTTAGTAACTGTATTTACACCAACATAGCAATACTTTTTTTTTCAATTATATAGCAATATTTTTTTTCAAAAGTAGAATTTAAATAAAAAAAAAGGTTTTCCAAATCAGTCACGCTTATCATGATTCCCATTAATTTCTCTAATTATTTTACCTTCCCTGATTTATTCAAATTTGTTATATATTATCTCCCATAAATAGAACTTTCCTACCAAAAAAACCCTCCCCTTCTCTGATAAGAACGGCTATCGAAAAATGCATACTAATAATTTCTCAATTTTAATTTAACATAGGGCGATGGGACTCATCAAGTAATTGTATAAAAAATAGTTCACATGGTATTTTATTACGTGGTTGTATTTGGTTTTTCACAAATATCTATTTTATACGTTTTGGTAGTTATTCGTTTGGTTTAGTTTGTCAATTTTGGTGTAATTAAATTCATATAATTTGGTTGATGTTCTGGAGCGTCGAAATTTTGGTGTAATTACAACAACTTCATATGATTTGGTTGTAGACTGATGTGTCAAATTTGTTTTTTTAACTAAAGTTTAGGTTTAATTGAAAAAAGCACTGATTTAATATAAAATCAATAATTGTGTGGTTTAATTGGTATGATGAGTGTTGTATGTTAGCAGATTATATCAATATTTTCTTTTGGTTTTTGATATGTCATCACATACCAATTTCAAGTTAATTTCATGTACATGTATTTCTGTATTTATTGGTATAATATATTATATAAAAAACAACTTCAAAAATAAAAGTATGGTACATTTTTTGCCGTATTATAATTATTTAGTTATTGTATTTAATAATTAAACGGTTCAGATTGGTGGTATCCTAATAAAATACCAAATTGAAAATTTTGTTTTGATATGTGATGTGGTACATATGCTGGTATATTTGTCGCTAAGAACTAACACCAAACTAATAGCCTGTTGTATGTTTTGGTGTATTTTTTGGCAAATTTATATTACCTTACATATCAACATACATATGTTATTATGATTGGTGTAATAAATTATTTGGTGTAATTGATGGTGTAAATAAGCACAATTTTGACGATCTATGGTATATAATTAGATCTTCATAAATAAAAATATGGTACATATTTTAGTGTATTTTAATTATGTGAATTGGTGTATATAATAATATGAAAAATTATTCCTACATTTATTGATGGTAACCTAATAAAATCATAAATTTTAAAAATTGGTTTAAGGGTATGTAATCTTTGACTGTTTATTTTTAGTTCTTTAAATGGTGAAAATTTTGGTAAATTACTAAAGTATATCAATAACTGTCTTATATAATATCGAAAACCAATGTAAAAACAAAGCTAAACAACTTGATGATTGTAGTAATTAATTCTGAAAGTTCTTTTTTAAATTAATGAAGAATTTGTTATTTTAAACAGGTCATTACGTGGATTACAATATTGAAAGAGTGATGTATGATTCAACCACCAATTATGAAGGCTTGATTACTGCTCTTTCTTCACAATTGGGAGTGGACACGACAATTTATCATTTGGAACTCAAGTATTTCGTGAGTGGTCCATCTCCACCTATGAAGATATGTAACGATATATGTGTGCAAGTTTATTTAGATCAAAACAGATGCAATTCTGATTTCTTTTCAAAATATCCTTTATGTGTGAGACATGTGTGGACAGAGCTATGGAATCCATTGAGTAACCTATAGTGAATGTGGTATAGCTGGACATAACAAGAAGACTTGCCCAAAAACATCTCATGAGAATTAGCTTTATGGTATTTTTGTTGTTATTTTTACTTTGCAGTTATGCAGTTGAACTATATTACTTTTATTAGATTTACTGTTTTTAAATTTCAATGAAACCTTATTTCAAAGTTGATTACTTTTTGTTATCTTATTCATATTTTTGAAGTCATAATTGTTATAAATGGTTGTATATAATAGATATCATGAATTCTTCTGGATTACGTGTTGTGACATATCCAATTATAGTGATAAAAATTGAACGTATTCGATAATATTCCGTTGTTGATTTGATATGGTAAAATAAGCCAAATTCTAGGTGAAATTATGATAAATAGGCACAAAATTTTGGTAAAAATAAAGGATCATAATAATGGTTGTATATAGTAAATCAAATGTTTGCAGTATACACCAACCTAAAACAATTCATTGAAAAGTATTAAATGTTAGTATATTAGTTTGAACACTACCATAATTAATACTCTGTTAATGTAAAAATTGGTTTACTTATATTAAAACTGGCACAAAATTTGATAAAAATGATGGAATATATAACAACCAAATGTCATAATGATGATTGTATATATAATTTCAAATGCTTACATTATATACAAACCTAAAACTTTGCATTGGAAAAAACAGGTTAAGAATACAATCTTGTTTAGAACTGAAAACATAATAAACACACTATTAATGAAAAAAAATTGGTTTACATATGAAATAAAAAAGCACAAAACTGGGTAAACACATTGGTATGTATACCAACCTGCAACTTTGACTAAAAATCAAATCGATCATAGACAATGAATTTACTATAATTTTTCAGTAATGATAAAACTCAATGTCATAATAATGGTTGTAAATAGTAAATCAACTGTTTGAATTATATACAAACCTAAAACATTCATTCATTAATCAACACCTAAATAATTTACATAATGTATACCAAATTTATACCAAACTCATACATTTACAAACCAAACTCACACTATAAATTTATCATAAAAATTTAACCAAAAAAACAATTAAGTAAATGGATAATCTCATTATAAACACAATATCCAACAATGAAATCAAAACCATCAAACATATCAAATACACAACTCAAGTACTATCCAAAATAACAAAAGAGATTCAACTCCATAAAAACATTCATGAATTTCTGTCTTAACGAGTAACACTTTTTATTCCTTGACCCTCCGATTTGACTAACCACCTTGCATAGATGCTTCATCTTCACTAATAGATTCAGTATCAATTTTTATTTTTCCATATTCCCACAGTAATGCTCCAAATCTCAACCGAAGATTTTCAGAATTGAAAACCGACATAGATATGTTCCTATACGGCACACATATTCAACAAAGAACAACTTAATAACAGTGTAGAACTATGATTAATACTTTGGTACAAAGAACAACTGATTTGGAGAAATTTGATCTTCAAACAATATGAAGAGAGGAACATGTAGGGTTAGAATCTGATGAGATGAATATTGATGTTAAAGGCGTTAGAAAAAATGTTTGTACTTGAAACTATGAAACACCTAGAAACCTACAACATCTTTATTGGTTACGTGAAAGGTTTTATTCAAAAAGGAAGCAACTAATTAAGATCCCAATAAAAAGTCATTAATCGCATAGAAAAATAGAAAACGTCTATATATGGGACTGTATTAGGAGAGATTATATAGATAATATTTAATACCCTAATTATGCTCCACATAAAAATACACGTCATCAAAAACCAAGAGATAGAAACCGAAAAGGAGAGAGAACATCGAAAAAAAAACAATTTATTTAAATACAAAAAATTATGATTTTGTTATCTATGTAATTTAAAAACTATTTATGTAATTATATATAAATATATTGATTTTAAGTTAATTAAAGTCTTAAGATGTATACTTTGGTAATTTTCACAAAATGTATTCATCATTTATTATAAAGTTGACTGAAGAAAATATTAAATAAGGGTAAAAGGGTAAAGTTACATCATTTCTTAATACAAGTGCAAAATAAAAAGGTGATATATAAAATGGGACAGAGGGAGTACATATATACACCATGTGATTCAATGATCAATATTTTGTTGCATATTTAATGTCCTCCACTATGGTGAGTGTTTGAAAATTTTGTTCACACCCATAGTTTTACTTTTTCTTTTTTCTCCTATATTATTAGTAATAAATTGATTTTACTTTTGATCCTTCCTTATGATATCTGATTAAATACATTTAATGTTTAATTAGTTATATTACTTAATTATCAATATATCGTGTTGAGTTTGTATTTTTACTTTATAATTGACAATAATACAATTTTAAAAATAATCCAAATATATCATACTTCAACACACTTAAATTAATTGAAGATTAGACATTTCTCAATCTAACATCATAAAAATCAAAAGAACATGAGACCGAAAAGTACTATTATCGGCCCTCTTCTATTTTGGAAACTCTTTTTGGCATTAATCAACCAAGTCCCATCAATTCAAGAAAATATTCTACTCTTCAACACATTAAAAATCAAAGTTCCACTGCTGCAAAAAGAAAATGACATTATAAAGTCTAACTATTACCCACTTATACCTAGAATATTTTTCTAAAAACTGATATTATATAATTTAACTAAGTAACGTTTCATGCATAAATATGTGTTAATTTCCATTTGTAGGTCCTCGAATAGCCATAAGCCTCTTCAGAAAGATGTTGAAGTCTTCATCTCTACTCAACATACTTATCCTAACATTTCTTAAATCACTTCCAAATCTTCTTTCACTCCTTGTATGAATCTTTTGTTCTTTAAGAAGCTTTTGACAATCCTCCTCTTCAGCTCCTTTGCAAATTAGCCATGCAAATGTTGTTTCAAAAAAATAATATGAATTTCAAATTCAAAAGAAAACAAAACTGTTTTCAAATATATATCGATAACATCATAGCTTGTAATCTTAAACGTGACATAACATTGTAATATTTTTGTTATTATCAGGGTGTGATTCATAAAAGTCTTTTGTGAAAAGGCAATACTGAAGAGGGTATTTCTGGAGGACAAAAAAGTCATTGACCATAACAACTTGTCTTAACCTCTGCCACTTGTCAGTCGTAAGAGACTGACTATATACAAAGAAATTTTTCATTTTGGGATCCAAACAACTATCAGAGACCACTTCAAGAATCTTAGCAGCTCTAAGTTGAGCTTCTTTAGATACACCAATTGTACTACTCTCCATGAACTTTGTCATCTTCCTTGCCACCTCTTTGTCCTTAACAAGTGCCCAATTGCATGTAAATAAAATTATAATAAGTGAGAAATTGAAATCTGTAGACTTCTATAGGTTTGAGTTGTAGAATTAGTCACTGAAACTTTGAAGCTAAAAATAATTATTGATATGCTTTATTTTGTGATTGTGACCTCGCTTGTAATTAATGTTTGAAAAACTTACCCAATTCTGGAACTAGCATAGCTAGTGCATTTGGAAATAGTGAAGAGCATAACATCATGGTTGGCAGGTATGGTAATAGCAGTGTACTGTGGCCAATAATAAGCTAAATCATAGATTAATTTTTCTTGATCTCCATTAACTACATGCTTTCTAATAACCCCATCAAGATTATTTGGAGATGTAATGAACTCAATATAAGCTCCACTTTTCTCAAAAGTTCTTGCATCTCCTGCCCATTTGTGTAGTCCTGAGCTCACAAAATCAGTTACTTATGTTCTGAATATGCTTGCAAAATGACAATTACTATGTAATTAATCAAGAAATGCCGCTTTTAAAGTACACTAACTAAGTCACATGATGTGTTCCAAGAATTATATTTCACGTTGTCTTTAAGGGTGTGGCTTACTGATTACTGCAATTATAAGAAAAAATTTATGATTCATGTTATAATTAATGGATCTAATATGTACCAAGAACCATGTGACTAATTAATAAAGAACAAGAACTAATATTTTTAACATGTATTGCAAATCTTTGCATGAACATGTCTCAGTGAAAAACGTGATATGTTAACATAAGTGAAACATTATTAAACACCTTGTTTCGTTGACTTTTAATAGGTTAATTAGAGATTCATGATCAACATGCATTAGACATGTTAAAATAATACCAAAAGTCAAAATGAATCATTAGCCTTGTTGAGTCTTAAAACCTTAATATATAGTGCCTTTTAATAAATTTTAACTTTTGACCATTAATTTTATCATGCATAGGCTAGGACATCCATCACAATTTAAATAAAAAATATATCGTATAAACGTGTAACGAATAAAAAGGGTAGATGAAACTATACTTATAGGCTCAAGTTGATCAGTGGGAGAAAGAGCATAAAGTGCAGCCTGCATAAGCTGGCTTGGTCCAGTGCCAACAACAATATAATGATCATCCACAATTGCATTTCCAACTACTTTGTGTAGCCTCTTAATTTGTTCCTCTAGTTTTGACTCCAAGAACCAACACAAGTTCTTACCATTAGTAAAATAACTCAATGAGTCATCACCATTGAATGTTATGTCACACTTGTTCTCGATTTTTCTCCAATATGACTCATACATTGTTGGATCACCACTAACACACAACATAAATCAAATTTCAAATTAGTATTCCAGCAAAGAATTGAGAAATTTGTAATATTTCTACAAATTTTATGAAAATGGACCTAATCTCTAGAAACATAATAAAGCACTCAACATTGAATAAATCAAAATTGGCGATTTCATATAAAAAAAATTGAATTAGGAGGATTGACCAAGACCATAAGCGTATAACTTACATGAAACATTCTAATGAAAAATGAATTAAAATTGTAAAAGAATACTCACTGATCTAAATTAATAGTGGTGAAAGTGTCCTTAGTATCATTTTCTGGAGTTGCACAAGGGACTGAAGAACACCTGACAAGGCAACCATCTATTCCACACATCTTTTTCTCTCTTTTCTAAACTCTTAAATCAATCACAAATAAATTTATGTGAGAAGAAGATAGATGTGGGATCTATATGTAGAGAAGGAGACAAATCTAATTACCAAAAAAATTATTTTTTTAATTAATACACAGAATTTTGGATTATCTTATTAATTGCACTTGCCAATCTCCACAAAAGGATCTCTAATTAATTGGAGTAGAATTGCAATTATCTCGTTTCTAATCTTGATTTTTTTCTCATTTAATTTTAGTTATCCTGAATTTTTTCCATGTAATAGGGAGAATAAATACTGAAGTGTCTATTTGGAAAGCTGCCACATGGTAAGTGAAATTGGTGAGGTTACGTATCACATAGCTTAGTAATTACTTAATATTGAAATTACACCTGCTTGTTTGTCATAATTTAATGACAGGATAATTACAAACATATCTTGATGGTATAAATATAATAACACAGTTAAATTGATTAAAAACTAAAAGTATTTTTCAAAAATTAAGAATTAATATTTGATAAGTACATGCCCTAATAAATGATATTAGATTAAATATTTAAGACACATATTATTTGTTGAAAATATATTAAATTAATAATCAAATATTTGTAACTCATTTTGTGTAAAAATAAATGATATTTATTTTTCAAATAAATATTATTTTCAATTTAACTAATTGTAAAAATTAAAAGAACGCATGGGCTTAATATTTGATAAAATATAATTTCATAACACTATTGATACATCTTTTTTAATAAAGATAATCTATCATTGAAGATGAAAATATGCAATGGAAATAGCAAGTAAATAATACAAAAATAAATAAATTAAAATAAAAAAATATTACCTAATTAATTAAAAATTCCAAAAAAAAGAAGAAGCTTAATATGGTACTTTTATGTCAAATTTCAATATAACATAAAATAAGTGTCAACATAACTTAAGTAAATACAATTCGAAAGAAACAGAAAATTAAGTTTATAACATTATTCAGTAATAAAATTCTACTTTATCATGTCATAACACCAAATTTTACTAAAAATATTTAATGGTAAAAATTACATTCTTACGAATCTCGCGATCAATCATAGATATTTTAAAACTATTCAATCTAGATCACGTTGACTCGAAGAATTTTTCAAGCCTCGAAATTACTAAGATCCACAGTTAGCCAACCAAAAAAACTACTAAGTCTAATTGGTTGTTACTTGTTTATTAAAGAACAAGTAATTACTTGCTCTTTCTTTCTCTTTTTGAAAAATCATATTGATTCTAAATTAAATACATTCTAATAATTATTAAAATAAAATATTATACTTAAAAAATAAAAATATCAACAATAACAATATATCAGAAAAAAAAATACAAAACAAAGGTAGAATATTAATTATACCTAGCTCAAACCTTGATAGGTCAAAATGCACTTCTTCAATACAATAGTTGTGTTGTAACTTGTAAGCAATAATAGCTTAGCAGTTCAATTTATAGGGGAAAAACCAATATTGAGACAAAAAGGAAATCTAAGAAGTAAGGTAAGTAATATAATATAAAGAAGGTAAATCTAAGAAGTAAGGTAAGCAATTTAATATAAAAGAAAGTAAATCTAAGAAGTAAGGTAAGTATAATTTTATATAAAAAGGTGAATCTAAGAAGTAAGGCAAGTAATAATATCAGCTCATTTTATTTGTTTCCATAATATAATAAGGAAACAAATTAATTTATTCCATTTTCCATGTAAGGTAACAAATCCCAAAAACTTTATTCCATTTCCTACCAACTGTCCCGATACATTAAATAAAAATTATTGTATTTGCTATATATATATATATATATAATATCTTTAACCGATGACTTGAGTAGCAATTTTTTTTTTTAAAAAAACATACAATAATGACTTAATTACCTTTAGTTTTAGGATAAAAAAATTATCGTCGTTGAGAAATTTTCGGAGACACAAAATCTTCAACTTTCTATTGGTGTTTTGGCTCGATTTTGTTAGATTTGGCATAATAAGAGTACAAACATGAAAATTCTGATGAAATACTTTTCTTTTTTTGTACTATCAATGATTGTATAGATTACACGGGGCTACCATTAGACAAATTTCAAATAACTATCTCGACCTACTAGAAGTTTAGGAACATGACTCGGACATCTAAAATTAAAAATAGTTGTGTCATCGTAATTTTTAAAAGTCTTTCTTTTATTACTAAATTTAGTGTTAGTGAAGCACCATCACATAAATTAGAATGGAGGGAGTAGCAGAAGTAAGATGCATATGCAACTCTAGAAATAAATAAAAATATATGAACTCACATTTTGAAACAATGTTGATTTTAGTCGACCTTTATAAGTTCCAAACATTCAAAACTTGCAAACTCTCTTAAAACACATTCAACTATCTTTGAAATTGTCATACATTCCCGTAAGTCATAAATAGATAACCAATACTATGAAAAGTGTCAAATAAGAAGAAAAAAATCGAAAAATATAAAACGATCTAGAGGGTTGTTACATTTATATATGGACCAAACTTGTTATGAAGTATGCAAAAATGTTCATTTTGGACCTAACCTAACATAAATAATTATTTTTGTCATTTTCTTAAAAGTGTATTCACTGAACTAGAATAGTTGCATGTGATGTGAGTTTGACTGTTGGTATCAAAAAGAACCAAACTCTAATAAAATATAATGAAACTTGACCAACTTCTCTAGCTTCTGTTCTTTGGTCGGTGCTTTCATAATATATTGGACAAGTCGGTATAATTTGAATTACAAAATGGTCCTTCATCCTTTTCCCATGATAAGGTATTTCGAATTACAAAATGGTCCTTCATCCTTTTCCCATGATAAGGTATTTCTTGACACACTTCGTTGCTGCAACGATCGGGTTCCGTCATTATAAAATGCCAACGGAAGAAAAATTGAGGCCGGAAAAACTTTTTCGTAGTACTTAAATTTTGTCAACCTTGTCCAAATTTGGAGGAAATTTGGTAACAATTGCGTGGAGTAATTATAGTTTTGATTGCATGAGTTGTTAGATGACTTGTTAAGGAATCCGTATGACTTTACGAAATTGAATTCAGGTGAGTAGAACTCTCGGAATTGATCTTAGCGTAAAGGGTATCTTTCTGATCGTCGTGGGTTAGAGGTGTGTTGTGAAATGGGATTTTGGAATTTCTTCAATTGACTCTCTGGTTCCTTTTGTGCCGCTTTGGCGGGAGTTTGGCCGCTCTGGCAGGGCCTCTACAGCGGGATATGGGGAGCTGTGACGAGACTTAAAATCGTAGGGGAAGATGAATAGCTCACTGGTTCGAAAATGCCGCTCAAGCGGGAGTTTATGTAGCTTTGGTGCCACTGCTACAGTGGGATGAGGGCCGCTGTGTTGGGCCAGACGCGACTTAATGCCGTTAATAAACCCTAAACGACCTTATTTGGCACTTTTTGACTTTTAGAGCTAAGGAACGAAGCCCAGACAATTTCTACTCGTTTTTCACCATTCTTGAGGCTAAATGTAACCTTTTACCTCCCCGAATCCGTTTTTGATCCGTAGAACGAAATAGAATAGGTGAATATTGATTGGGGAGGGTTTTGTTATAGATTCTATGGTGGAAATAACCGTAAATTGGGTAATTGGGATCATGGGTTTGGTTTAGGGTTCATAAAATTGTTAGTAATTCAGGTAATTAGCGATTGATTGTTGATTCCCGTGTTATTGTGATTGTTGTTGACCAAGAACAAGCGGAACGAATCCGGAAAGGAAAGGATCAAGTTTCTTAGGGTTTCAAGTTTGTTTTGAGGTAGGTGATGGTTGTGATTATATGATTGTGTGATGTATGCTTGTTCTTGATGATATTTGTATATATATGAATATTGCAATGTTGATCACACTTGTCGTAAATGAGATAGAGAATCTATGAATGCCATGAAATCATGACTTAAATGTATGATCTTGATGATATACTTGTGATTGTGATTGTAGTGAGTGAATGGGATCGGTGGCCACGTTCCGGTATAACTAACTTGGATCGGTTGTCACGTTCTGGCATAAGTATGGGATCGGTTGCCATGTTCTGGGATAAATATGCGATCGGTTACCACATTTCGGTATGCTAACTATTTGAGTTTGAGTTCCATTAGAGGACCAATGATTTGACATAAAATGTGAAGTTATTCGTTGTTCGTAAATGTTGATGATATTGTATATGTTGATATGTATGCATGCGATTATAATGTTGTTTGACTTATTTATGTTGCACTAGTGGGATAGCCGCGTGATCCTACCAGTACATTGTGGTTGTGTACTGATTCTGCACTTGCTCTTATTTTTGTTGAGTACATGGTATCTTCACGCGACTATTGCCAGACCTCGCTTAGAAGATTAGAGATCGTCGTATCGAATTCAAGGGTGAGCCAATTCTTCCGGGCTGCCATGGAATTCTCTTTCGTCTATGTCCACCATTTCCGAACTTAGACATTTGTTTTAGTTAGTTGATTAGTTCATTAGATTTGGGGTTGCATCTCTTCTTGTTTAGACTTGTTGAACTTTAGATGTTTTGGTACATTGACTTTCAGGTTCTAAGTATTAAATTTCCGCATTTGTTTAGTTAATTAACTTGCTTCCATAACTTAATTGCCTTAGTATTGTTTTAGTTGCTTAGTTTGGTTGTAGTAGTGGTTCTCCCATCGGATGGTTTGTGTGGGTGCCAATCACGATGGTCTGGGTTGTGATAGTTCCACCTTGAATAGTTTCACTGATATATATTGACAACATGCATAATCAAAATTCAAGTAAGAAGATTTTTTTTAAAAAAAATTATTTTTTCCGTTCAACAATAGCTGTCCACTATACTATTTTGGGATGTCCAACAATACTTCCTTAATTTATTCATGTACTGCTCCTACAACTTCATACGAAGAATTTCGTAACCGTTTTGCAAAATAACCATCTGAAAATCATATTACCAAAATATCACAAATGAAAAACGGAGAAAATCACCTAATTCCTTATAAAATGGCTTCTAAATTCCCTATATATGTGCAAAAAATGGTGAGGCTTTAAGTGCTGCTCCCCAACTCCCTACGGAAGGTTTGTAAAGGTTCTGCTATAAAAATCATGTCAAAGTTATATTACTAAAATATTCATGGGCTAACACACACCAAAAACTGAGAAAATCACATAATTCCTATAAATGACTCCTAAATGTCCAAAATATGTGAAAAAAATAGCGAGGCTTCACATACGGCGCCCACAATTCCCTACGGAGGGTAGCGTAAACATTTTGTAAAAAAATCATCCGGAAGCCATATCACCAAAATATTCATAGGTGTAAGATGACTTCTAAATGCCCAAAATATGTGTGAAATATGGTGAAGCTTCACTTACTACTCCCCCAACTCTCTAAGGAAATTTTCATAGAGGTTTTGCAAAAAAATCACCCAGAAGCCATATCACCAACATATTCATCGGCTAACACACCCGAAAAACTAAGAAATTCACATAATTCCTATAAAATGAATCCTAAATTGTAACACCCCGGAAATTCTATGACTTAAGTTAGAGCCTCACCTTATGAATAATGACTTAGAAATAGTTAAAATGATGTTTATAAACCTAAACTAATGTAATTGACTTGGTTTGGAAGAGTAAAAGTCTAAACATCAAGAAACGACCACGATGTCCGGAAACTAGAGAAGAATGTGTTCTAGTGTGTCCTTAGGTTTTGGGCAGGTTTGGGAGTGTCGTATGATGGTATAATCGGGTAAAAAGGTTTAAAATAGGTAAATATATGTTCCTAGGGTCAAAACGTTTGAATATGACGCCCCGGGGACACCCTAAGGGGACCCGAGGAGGACCCCAACCTTAGCCAAGCAAGCTGCCAAGGCAGCTTGCAAATTGCACTTGGAGGGAATAGGGGCGCATTGTGCACTTGCTCCCCCAAGGAGCAAAAATCCAGTTAGCGACGCGGTCTTGTCGTGGACTCTACTGTCTCAAAATTTAATTCCAAATATCTTCAGAGAACAGCTCCGCGTCGCGGACTTGTTTCGCGACTAAAATGCAAAAATTCAGAAATCTATTTTTACTTCAGTAAAGAGTCCATTTAAGTGAGGGGTATTTAGGGTACTTTAGGGGACGTGTATATAATGATTTTTAATTCAATTTACCTCACTTTTATCACTCAAACACAAAACCCCAAAGATCTAAACCTAAAGTTCCTCCTTCTCTCTACTCTCTCTCTCTCTTCTCAAGAACTTCATTGAAGAAGATTAGAACTTCAAGAAGAAGACCAACTCTCCAAGGTTTCAACTCGGATTTTCGTGGTTAATTCATCTATAAGGTATGGTTGCTTATCACTCTTGGGATTCCTTTCCCCAAAAGGCCCCTTCAAGATGGATTTCAAAATCTCCAATTTCTAGGTTTCAATCCAAAAACGTGGGTCTTCTTTCTAAAGTGAAATTGATCTTATAAACTGACTTTGATTGATGTTATATGAACAATTATGGATGAATTTATGTTGTATTGGTGGTTTCTTGAAGAATTCCCCATGAGACCCATGTTTCTCCTTTTTTTCCTAATTCTAACCGTAGTTTGTGTTGGATATTGATTGAAGGCTATGAATTGAATGTGACTCTTTGAATGAAGCCTTGAAGGCTATGAAGAGAATATGTCAATTGCTTACATTGATGTTGATTATGTTATTACTTCATGAACTACCTTGTATTATGTATTGGTTATGAATTGCTTGGTAATTGAAGTATGGATGTCCCACGAAGTGCAAGAAGGTATGAAGGTTGGTTCTTCTTTGAACTCAAGTATGAAAGGTGAAGTACTTAGATTGTAATGATGCTATACCTAATGTGTTATTGTGGTGTTGATGACCTAGTTTCCTTATCCTTAACCCTCTACACTTGAATTAGCTATGAAGTATGTATGTATATTATGGTATGATTGTTATATGATTGAAAGGTAATTCTCATGATTGTAGTGTAATGTAAAGTGAAAGGTTTACTCACTTGCTAAGTGTTTCTAAAGTGAAAAGATTGTTACTCACTTATGAACACATATGAGCTATTATGATAAGATGTCTACATAAGAGTCTAGTAAAGGCTAATGTGAACTTATGTGATGACTAAAGATGATTACAAAAGGGAATTAGATGCTTATCACCGAAAGGGCATATAAATGAGATGGGGGTCTGACGTTTAGTAAGTCCGGCTCCCCACATGAGTTTCCTCACGTTTAGCAAGTCCGGATTACCTACGGTATGTGTTGTCTCATGGATGGAAACCCTCACGTTTAGTAAGTTAGGGTTTCTAGAAGCAATCTCCTTGACCCTTAACTATGTGCCCACATTTCTCTAGCTTAGTGGATCCGCCTAGATAGCTATGTACGAATGGTTACACCTTAGGCAAGTGTTGACCCTCTCTTTTTGGAGTGGGAGTAGAACACCGGATTCCATGTAGCTCTCATGGTCTATGTCGGTTATTGCAATATTTCCCTAATGTAAAAGTAAATGAAGCTATGAAAGGTGTGAACTCTTACTAGGGCTTTCTTAAGGGTTTCTACATAGTGTAAGGGATGGTATGGGACTTCTCTTGCACATTGCACTTGTAGGATCCTAAGAGATGGTTGTAGTAGTGTTCTCTTATGATTATGACTTATGTATGTTGAAGCTATGTTATGTATGATGATTATGAATATGGTAAGTTATGATGAAATATGATCTTATGAATGTATGCATGAAGTAGGTTGCTTAATGTGATACTTGGCTTTGAATAGGGTTATGGGGTTCTATTCTTTGCATTGCGCTAGTATTGCTTGGGCTGTCTACATGTTAGGATGATATTATGTTGGTTTGGACTATGAGACTTAATTTGTGTGCATATTGGATTAACTTGGCAAAAAGCATGTTTTGACTAAAATGTCATTTTGTGCATCTTTCAATGGGTTTTACGCATAGTAGCCATACTTAGTACGTGTGTTGTACTAACCCATATTTTATCCCTTTTCCCAAACATTTAGGTTCGGGCCGTTGAGGATTCAAGCTTACTTCTCAAGACACTTGGAGTTGCTTCCCCAAGTTGGTGAGTCCTCAAGTCCGAGGACAAGACCCTATGATCTAGCTTCTATGTTTAGTTCTTTGCTTATGTTGAAAGACATCGATGTACTTCCTATTTTCAAGACTTCTTATTGATGTAAGGGCTAAGTCCCATTTTCGATACTTCTATGTCTAGATGGTGCATTGTGACGAAGTTAGATTCTATTTTTCATCTATGAAGTGAAGTTGAACTTCCAAAGTAAAAGTTTTAAATTTTCCGTGATTTTATTCAATGATACATGTTATGATGAATGCTAAGGGCTTGTATAAGACCTCTTTGAGGTCGAATACACCGATAACGACTAGGGGGTGCTCCCGGGTCATTACATAAATGTCAAAATTATGTACAAAAATAGTGAGGCTTCACTGTAACACCCCGTAAGCTAGAACTACCAAATTGCAGATTTTCAATATTTGCAGGTGCAACCCACGGACCGTAGGGGTGACCCAAGACCCGTGCTGGTGGTCCGTGGATGCCACCCGCAACCCCTCCTCAAAAGTAGCCCAAAAAATTGGCTAAGGGCCGACCCACTGCCGAACCACGGACCGTAGGAGGACCCATGGTCCGTTCTGCAGGTCTGTGGTGCACCGCCTGCGGCCCTTTTCCCAAACCCTCCAAAAGATTTGGCCAAGTGTTGACCCACAGTCGGACCTATGGACCATAGGTCAAGTCACGGACCATGGTCTGTGTCCGTGGATCAGACCCTCACCAGCCCTCCTCTGAAGCCAACCACGATTGACCAACACGGACCGTCGGCATACCCACGGTCCGTCGGTCTGGACCGTAGGCGTCCCCGACAACAGTTAAGTCAGGAGTGTTTTTGTCTTTTCCTTATGCGTTGGACCCATAAACTAAGTCATTTTGATCAGTTTAAGCCTAGAAACATAACTAGAATTTACCTATGTTAGATCATTTACCAACACTTAGAAAAATTAAAGCTAAATAGGAGAAAGAGGCGACCAAAACCGTTCCTAAGAATGCAATGAGTCTTCATCAATTCCAGCCCTGAATCGAAAGATTTCTCCGTGAAATTCTTCACCATGTATGTGGGATTTCACTACTGGGTTCCTTTCACCCATTAGGTCCTTAGATTTCAGTCAGAATCTTGGTTCCCTTAATATTAGCTAGACCTAGGGTTTCTTGAATGTTAGAAATTGTTGGGTTTCAGTAGTTAGAATGATCCAAATCATAGTATCATGTTGTAGTATCGATTTTGCCTAGAATCATGCATAAACTCATAACCCTTGCTATGTAGTTCTCTTAGTTCATGAATTAAACATGCTAGGTTAGAAAAATTCAGTTATACATTAACATGCCTCAGTTTTCGAATGCATTATTATCAGTGTATTAATGTTGCATTTTAAGATTGCATGTCAGCATTTTAATCTATCCAGTATTACAGAACTTCAGCCATAATTTGTTAATTACTTAATCAATTGGGAGAAGCTTAATACCAAGTGGACTAGGGTAAGTCACCCCCAAGTCCCAGAACTACGTGCCTCGTAGGTTATAAGTCCCATCCGTGGGCATCATTTTAGTGATCACGTCAGCATGCCTCTATACCTCTGGCAGGGTATATTGGGTCCTCTCGATGGGGCGTATACATCGAACTCCACATTTAGCTCATGTGATTTTATGTTATTTATTAGTAGCTCCCACAGTTCAGTCAGCTTCTATTGCATTGATCATTATATTAGTACAGTTCAGTTTTCAGTCTCAGCATGTTATAACTTCGTCATTGCATTCAGTTTAGCCATGTACAATATTTCTAGTATTATTTATCATGTTAAGATTATATTATTGCTTTATTTCTTATTCATTTATGTTATTGTTTAGCATTACTCTATCATCCATGCTCAGTACCTTTCAAGTACTGACGCATACACTGTGCTACATCTTCTCGTGATGTAGGTTCAGGTCCCCAGCAGTCAGATCACGCATAGATCGGTTCCCGATCATCAGTTCAGTAGCATCAGTGGTGAATCATCATTCTTCGAGGAGTAGTGACATGATTATCTTTCTTGCCTCTAGTTTTAGTTTTAGTTTTGCTAGATCTAGCTGGGGTATGTCCCAACATGTTTAGTTAGTAGAAGCTTTATTTCAGACATCATTTGTTTTAGCTTTAGCATTTGAGTTTGACTTTTCAGTTGTTGCTAAACTCTCAGTCTTTATATATTCAGATAGATTATGGGTATTCCCCATCATTTTCAATAGCTCTTATTATTTATGTTCCGCATAATATTTCTTTACTTCAGTTTATTTAGTAGGCTTATGATATGACAGCTGGGTTAGCTTAGGGTCACTCGTGATCCTAGGTCCTATGTCCACGTCCAGGGGTAGGCTCGGGGCATGAAAAACTTGGTATTAGAGCATTAGGTTTAAGGTCCTAGGATATCTGAAAAGCCGCACTAAGTAGAGTCCTTTTCATGGGTGTGAAGTGCACCATATCTATTGAGAAGGAGGCTGCAAAGTGTTCTAGAAAAACTTCAATTTCTTTGTTACTCTTATCGTGCGTAATGTATGATCTAATTCCTCATGCTAATCCTTCGTTATGTATTTTCAGATGATGCCTCCTCGTAGAGCTTACGCAAGGAATGTGAATGCCAGGAATGCAAACGCAGATCCTCCAGTCCCAGATCAGGAAGTTTCAAATGCTGAATTTCAGAACGCTATCAAGTTGTTGGCCCAGAGTGTGACCAACCAGAACAATCAGCAGGTTCCAGTTCCTGTAAATGCTAATGATGGGTCAGCTGCAGCTAGAGTTCATGATTTTGTTAGAATGAATCCATCTGAGTTCTTAGGATCGCAGTTTGGTGAGGATCCCCAAAACTTCATTGATGAGGTCGAGAAGATCTTTGGAGTGATGCAGGTAACAGGGAATGATTAGGTTGAGTTGGAATCTTACTAGCTTAAGGATGCAACTCATATCTGGTATACTTAGTGGAAAGACAACAGGGGTACATATACATCTCATATCACTTGAGAATGCTTTAGTGAGACCTTTCTGGATAGGTTCTTCCCGAGAGAGTTAAGAGAGGCAAAAGCTCAAGAGTTTATGAATTTGAGGCAGGGGTCGATGACAGTCCAAGAGTATGGACTCAAGTTCACCCAAATCTCAAGGTATGCTCCTCACATGGTTGCTGATTCCAGGGCTCAAATGAACAAGTTCATGTATGAGGTATCCATCTACTGAAAACAAAGTGTAGGAATGCTATGTTGCTTGAAGATATCAACATTTCTAGGCTCATGACTCATGCTTAGCAGGTTGAGGGTTATAAGCTTAGGGAATAGGCTAATGAGAATAAGAAGGCTAGGACAAGCAACTATCACTACTCGTAACAAAAATTGGGTAGTGGAAATCGCTCGCAGTTTCAGCAGAAGTTTTCAACTCCAGTACCTTCATTAACTAGTGTTCCATCCTCCAAGTTCTGAAATGATCAGAAAGGTATGGCATTAGGCTCTAAGACTCAGGGTAGTATTTTAGGCACCAGAACGGAAGAACCTACCCAACTTGTCCAAAGTGTGGTAAGAACTATCCGGACGAGTGTCTTGCAGAAAAGGAATGATGTTTTGGGTGTGGTCAATTTGGTCAACGGTTAAAGGATTGTCCTTCTAAACAGGGTCAATGAGGTAACAATGGTAAAGCTCAGTCCACAACTTCAGTAGCACCAGCAGGTCGCCTGACTCAATAGGGTAACTCATCTGGTATAGGTGGTGGTCAGTACCAAAACAGGTTGTAGGCTCTCCAGGCTCGCCAGGATCAGGAAGATTCTCCTGCTGTAGTCATTGGTACACTACGAGTCTTTGATCTTGATGTTTATGCATTGTTAGATCCATGCGCTACAATTTCCTTTGTAACTCCTTATATAACAGTCAAATTCGATGTTAGTGTAGAAACTCTCTCAGAACCCTTCTCAATCTCTACTCCAGTCGGTGACCCAGTCATAGCTAGACGGGTATACAGAAATTGCACTGTCACAGTCTCCCAGAAAGTCAGCTCACCAGATCTTATAAAACTAGAAATGGTAGACTTTAATATCATTCTTAGAATGGATTGGTTACATTCCTGTTATGCCTCAGTCGATTGTAGAACCAGGATTGTTCATTTTCAGTTTCCCGAAGAACCAATCTTGGAATGGAAGGGTAGTAGCTTAGCGTCTATCGGTCGATTCATTTCTTACCTTAAGGCAAGAATGATGATTTCTAAGGATTATCTCTATCATCTAGTTTGGGTTAAGGATTAAAGCTCCGAAACAACAACTCTTGAGTCAGTTCCAGTAGTCAATGAGTTCCTAGAAGTGTTCCCAGAAGATCTTCTCGGAGTTTCTCCCGAAAGGGAAATCGACTTTGGAATTGATCTCTTTCCATACACCCAACCTATTTCTATTCCTCCTTACATAATGGCTCTAGCCTAGGTTAAGGAATTGAATGAGCAGTTGGAAGGCCTTCTAGATAAGGGCTTTATAAGACCTAGTATTTCCCCATGGGGTGCACCAGTGTTGTTCGTGAAGAAGAAAGATAGTTCTCTCAGAATGTGCATCGATTATAGGCAATTGAACAAAGTCACAATCAAGAATAAGTACCCCATCCCCAGAATTGATGACTTGTTTAACCAACTTCAGTGTTCTAGTCATTTCTCAAAGATAGACCTTAGATCTGGTTATCATCAACTCAGAGTCAGAGATAGTGACATTCCGAAGACAACCTTCAGAACTCGGCATGGTCATTATGACTTTGTAGTATGTTATTTGTACTAACCAATGCTCCTGCAGCTTTTATGGGTTTGATGAACAGCGTGTTCAAGCAGTATTTGGACTTGTTTGTTATCGTCTTTATTCATGATATCCTCATTTACTCTTGGAATGAGGAAGAACATGTGAATCATTCGAGGGTTGTTCTGCAAACTCTCAGAGATCGCCAATTATTCGCTAAGTTTAGCAAATGCGAGTTTTGGTTGAAGTCAGTTGCTTTCCTTGGGCATATTGTGTCTAGTGAAGGGATCTGAGTGGATTCTTAGAAAATAGAAGCAGTGAAGCAATGGTCCAGACCTACCTCTCCTACATATATCTAAAGTTTCTTGGGTCTAGTGGGTTATTATAGAAGGTTCATGGAATAATTTTCATCCATAACCTCTCCATTGACTAAGTTGACTCTATAAAAAGTTAAGTTTCAGTGGTAAGATGATTGTGAGAAAACCTTCACAGAATTGAAAACTAGGTTGACTACAACTCCTGTTTTGACTCTACGAGAGGGTTCAGAAGGTTATGTTATCTATTGTGATGTATCCAGAGTCGTCCTAGGTTGTGTGTTAATGCAACGAGGTAAGGTTATATCATATGCTTCTAGACAACTTAAGGTGCATAAGAAGAACTATCTAACTCATGACCTCGAGCTAGAAGCAGTGGTGTTTGCACTTAAGATTTGGTGACATTACTTGTAGGGTGTTCACGTAGATGTGTTCACAAACGAAAAGAGCCTTTAGTATGTGTTCACCCAAAAAGAGTTGAATCTTCGCCAGAGGAGATGGCTTGAGTTCCTCAAGGATTATGATATGAGTGTGCATTACCATCCTGGTAAGGCTAATGCAATAGCAGATACTCTTAGCAGACTATTGATGGGTAGTGTGGCACATGTAGAGGAAGAATTAAATGAAATAGCAACGGATGTTCACAGGCTTGCTTGCTTAGGATCTCGTCCTATGAGCATATCAGATGGTGGTCTAACAGTTCAGAATGGGTCAGAATCTTCATTGGTAGTGGAGGTTAAAGAAAAGCAAGACAGTGATCCAATATTTCTTCAACTAAAGGGTGCAGTCCATCAGCAGAGAGTTGAGGTTTTCTCCCAAAGGGGAGATGGTGTGCTTCGTTATCAAGGTCGATTAAGTGTTCCTAAGGTGGGTAAGTTGAGACAATAGATTCTTGCAGAAGCCCATAACTCCAGATATTCTATTCATCCAGGCGCCACTAAGATGTACCGTGATCTGCGGAAAGTCTTTTGGTGGAATGGTATGTAAAGTGATATAGCGGATTTTATGGCTAAGTGGCCTAATTGCCAACAAGTGAAGGTAGAACATCAGAAACTAGGAGGTATGACTCAAGAGATCAACATTTCTAATTGGAAGTGGAAAGTGATCAACGTGGACTTCATCACATGTTTACCTCGTACTAGCAAAAAACATGATTCCATTTGGGTAATTGTTGACAGAGTTACTAAGTCTGCACACTTTTCAGCTGTCAAGACTATAGATTCGGCGGAGGACTATGACAAGCTCTACATTAATGAGATAGTTAGATTGCATGGGGTTCCTTTTTCTATCATCTTAGATAGAGGTCCTTAGTTTACCTCTAATTTCTTGAAGTCGTTTCAGAAAGGTCTTGGTACTCAGGTTAATCTTAGCACAACGTTTCATCCACAGACGGATAGGTAGGCAGATAATACCATTCAGACCTTAGAGGACATGTTGAGAGATTGTGTGATCGATTTCAAGTGTAGTTGGGATGATCACCTTCCTCTTATAGAGTTCGCCTACAATAATAGTTACTATTCCAGCATTCAGATGGTCCCTTATGAGGCATTGCATGGGATATGTAGGTCTCCAATTGTTTGGTTTAAAGTAGGTGAAGCAGCCTTGATAGGGCCTGATTCAGTTCATAATGCTATGAAGAAGATGCAACTCATTAGATATAGACATAAGAAAGCCCAGAGTCACCAGAAATCCTATGCAGATGTAAGGAGAAGGGAACTAGAGTTCTAAGTTGATGATTTGGATTTCCTGACAGTGTCACCTATGAAAGGGGTGATGATATTTGGCAAGAAAGGAAAGCTAAAACCTAGATATGTAGGCTCTTACAAGATCTTGATAAGGGTTGGTAAAGTGGCTTATGAGTTAGAGTTGCCAACAGAACTAGCAGATGTGCATCCGGTCTTTCACATTTCTTTGTTGAAGAATTGTGTAGGTGACCCAGCGCCTATTGTGCCTTTGGAAAGTGTGGCTGTGAAAGATAGTCTCACTTATGAAGAGGTACCAGTTAAGATTCTCGATCGTCAAGTTGAAAGGTTGAGAAACAAAGAAGTCGCTACAGTCAAGGTTTTGTAGAGGAGTCAGTCCGTAGATGGAGCTACTTCGGAAGCAGCCATGAGGGCCAAGTATCCTCATCTCTTTCCTTCCGATTCCATTCCAGCTTAAGGTAATAGTTCCTCTTCAGTTTCTCAGTCATTCCTGTGCAGTTTCAATCTTAACATCGTGTTCCTTCAGTTGAATATACATTTTTTGCATAGTTGCATGTTCTTGGAACTTAGTTCACTCAGAAATCAGTTTCCAGTCTTTAGTAGTAGAGTTTGCAGCTCTCTCCCTCCATTTAAGCTAGTTTAGTCTTCATTCGAGGATAAATGTTCCTAAGGGGAGACAATGTAACACCTCGTATGCTAGAACTACCAAATTGCAGATTTTCAATGCTTGCAGGTGCAACCCACGGACCATAGGGTGACCCACGGCTCGTGCTGGTGGTCCATGGATGCCACCAGCAACCCCTCCTCAAAAGTAGCCCACAAAATTGGCTAAGATCCGACCCATGGACCATAGGAAGACTCACGATCCATTCTGCAAGTCCGTGGTGCACCTTCCTGCGGCCCTTTTCCTAGACCCTCCAAAAAATTTGGACAAGTGTCGACACACAGCCAGACCTACGAATCGTAGGTCAGGTCACAGACTGTCGTCCATGTCCTTGAATTAGTCCCTCACAAGCCCTCCTCTGAAGCCGACCTACGGCCGACAAGCACAGACCATCGGCCAAACCACGGTCTGTCGGTCTAGTCCGTAGGCGGCCCCGATAGTAGTTAAGTCATGGGTTTTTTGGTCTTTTCCTTATGCGTTAGACCCCTAAACTAAGTCGTTTAACCTCTAAACTACGTGGTTTTGATCAGTTTAAGCCTAGAAACATAACTAGAACTTACCTAAGTCAGATCGTTCACCAAAACTTAGAAAAATTAGAGCTAAAGAGGATAAAGAGGTGACAAATACCCTTACTAAGAATGCAGTGAGCTTCATCAGTTCCAGCCCCAGTATCGAAAGATTTATCCGTGGAATTTTTCACCAGGTATGTGGGATTTCACTAGTGGGTTCCTTTCACCCATTAGGTCCCTAGATTTCAGTCAGAATCTTGATTCCCTTAATATTAGCTAGACCTATGGTTTTTTGAATGTTAGAAATTGTTGGATTTTAGCTGTTAGAATGATCCAAATCATAGTATCATGTTGTAGTATCGTTTTTCCCAGATTCATGCATAAACTCAGAACCCTAGCTATGCAGTTCTCTTAGTTCATGAATTACACATACTAGGTCAGAAAAATTTAGTTATATATTAACATGCCTCAGTTTTCGAATGCATTATTATCAGTATATTAATGTTGCATTCTTAGTTTGCATGTCAATATTTTGAGCTATCCAGTATTATAGAACTTCAGTTATAATTTATTAATTACTTAATCAATTGGGAGAAGCTTAATACCGAGTTGACTAGGGTCATTCACCCCTAAGTCCCAGAACTGCGTGCCCCCATAGGTTATAAGGCTCCTCCGTGGGCATCATTTTAGTGATCACGCCAGCATGCCTCTATATCTCTGGCAGGGTATGTTGGGTCCTCTCGATGAAATGTATACATCGGACACCACATTTAGCTCATGTGGTTTTATGTCGATTATTAGTAGCTCCCACAGTTCAGTTTGATTCTATTGCATTGACCATGGTATGAATATAGTTCAGTTTTCAGTCTCAGCATATTATAACTTGGTCATTGCATTCAGTTTAGCCATGTAGAGTATTTCCAGTATTCTTTATCATGTTCAAATTACAGTATTGCTTTATTGCTTGTTCAGTTATGTTATTGTTCAGTTTTATTCGATCCTGCATGCTCAGTACCTTTTAAGTACTAACACATACTCTGCGCTAAATCTTCTTGTGATGTAGGTTCAGGTCCCCGATCTTTAGTTCAGCAGCATTAGTGGTGAGTTGTCATTATTCGAGGACTAGTGACATGATTATCTTTCTTGCTTCTAGTTTTAGTTTCAGTTTTGCTAGATCTAGCTGGGGCATTGATGAGTCCACAAATTGGACTCATTTAGGGCTTTATTTTAATAGAAATAGTGTCCTCAAATTCTTATTTATTCTAAATATCTGATGAAAACATTTTAGTTTCAGGTATTTGAAGTTTTAGTGGAACCATGAACACTTAGGCGCTAAAAGGAATAAAAAGGTTGAAAAGAACGAAGAAGCTGAAGCCTGAGCATCGCCAAGCACACTAGGCGATTCGCCGAAGGGACACACTCCGCCCTTTGTTCCAGTACGCAAAGCCTTAGAGGAGCAGGATAAAAAAGGCGAAGAAAGGAGCAGTCTGTCTGTCGTCGAATAGTTTCGCAAGGTAGTACTATGTCACCTAACGACATAGAACACGACGATGTTGAAGGATAGTACAAAACAGCGACGAACTACACCAAAGGGCGAATCGCCGAGTTCATCGGCGATTTCGACTAACCTCACCGAAAGATCCGCCAACACGTTTTTTTGAAGTCTATAAATACTAAACTTGTTATTAATTTTTCATAGTCGGACATTTATTTTAATTTTCACAATAGAATAGTACTTTTTTGGCTATTTTCTCTCAAGTTTGGAGAGGGTTTATTGGGAGACTTGAAGAAATAAGAATATCATCTTCCACAAGTTAGAAGTGGGTCTTCTCCATTCTTCTTCCTTTGCTTAAAGTATGGTTTAATTCCTTATACCCATTTAGTATCATTTTAGGTGTATTTTGTTATTGCTTGATATGTGGCTAAGAGTCCCCATTCTTGGGGTGTGATTTAGCAAATATGTGTTGATATTGTTGTTGGGTCTTGCTTGTTGATAGGTTAGATGTGTTTTAATGGTGATTTCACCTAGTGGTTGTGGTTTAATTTAATGGGTTTGTAGTTTCAAATACAAAACCACCTAGTGGTTGTGGTTTAATTTAATGGGTTTGTAGTTTCAAATACAAAACCACCTATGTGTTTTTGGCTTGCCTGAGAGGGAGGTCGCGAAACCAAAACTGCTAGACTGATGACCTAAGGAGTGGGTCGACATGAGGTTCAGCCCGAGAGGGTGAGCCCTAGTCCCATATCCTAACACTCAGCTCGAGAGAGTGAGTGGGTAAGGCGTAGGCTGACGTTCATGCAGCAAATGGGTGTCCGAGAGGAATTCATTTGAAACGGGGTAATTTGCCCGAGATGGAACTTATTTAAATCTAAAGCTTAGCCTAGTGACTATTATCTTGCAAATTTCCTATCGAAAGCATGTACCCAACGATTTATCTCAATTTGTATTGCCGTCACACCCCAAGAACTTGTCCCCATAATTTGTTTTCTTGTTGTTTTTGTTGTTTTTACTACTTGTGACNCGAGAGGAATTCATTTGAAACGGGGTAATTTGCCCGAGAGGGAACTTATTTAAATCTAAAGCTTAGCCTAGTCACTATTATCTTGCAAATTTACTATCGAAAGCATGTACCCAACGATTTATCTCAATTTGTATTGCCGTCACACCCCAAGAACTTGTCCCCATAATTTATTTTCTTGTTGTTTTTGTTGTTTTTACTACTTGTGACAAAACCCCCATTTGATAGTTGACACATTTGTGTCACCCCTTTTTATTTACAATGTTATTAATCGTTAATATCTTTAGCTATGACTAGTTAGAACTTAATTTTATTTTTCTATTAATTCTCAAAACCACTCCCTTGGGACACGACCCCAACCTTTAGTTGGGTTGCTATATTATCGACGATTGTAGACACTCGTATCGTACGTTAGTGTCATTGGTCATGATAAGCATAAAAAATGACGCCGCTGCCGGAGAGTGGTGTTATTTGAGAATTTTTAGATTAGTAGAATTTTTGTTCTTCTTAGTTGTAGTTTACTAATTTAATTCTTAGTTTTGTTTTGTGATTTGATTGAATTTAAACAGGGAAAGCAAGCATGGCAAGAAATATTCGGGGGCTAATGGAGTTTTCTCCATTAGAGTTAATAATGTATCGGGATCATATCCTGACCTTCAAGAAATTAGAGGATGAGCGGATCCATAAGACATGAGCAAGATACAATGAACTGCTAACTCAATTCCCCACTCATGGAATTCCCGGTACGATCCTCCTTGATTGCTTCTACCGAAGTCTTGGCCCCAAAAACAAGATGTTGGTCGACCAACTCCTTCCTGGCGGGACATTAAAGAAGCCATACACAATAGCAGTCCAGCTGCTTGACAATATGGCTAAAATGAGCCAAGAGGTTGAAAGGATTTCTTGATGACCGCACTAATGACTCAAATGGTTGAGTTAAAAAGAAATATGGTGAAGGTCGAAGCTCATTGCAAAAGGAAGGATAAATACATTCCCCCTCATAATAGAAGAAATAATGAGAACAAGAATATCAAACGCATCGAGGGAATGCTCTTAATGATCCTCCGCAAGGTGACCGAGCAAGACAAAGAGCTGGAGGGATTGAAAGAAGACATCCAAGGAATGAAACGAACTATTTGGTCTCATTCTAATGCTGTCCAACTGCTCGAGGACCTGATGAGTCATGTGTTGCCTCAACTCCATCCGCAGAGAAACATGGGTGGCCTAATGAGGACATGGCCAACCCCAACCACGAAACTTGAACAATTACTTGTATCGTACCATGACGGTAAATAAGGTACTTCTTGGGAGGCAACCCAAGGTCGTAAATGACTAGGTTTTTGCTTTTATGAATAATGGTGCGTTGATGTTGTAGGTTAAAGTGAAGGAATTGAAGAAAAGTGAAGATTGGTGAGAAGAAGTCCATTCCGCAAACTGCCAAGTAGGTCAGCGACCCCGACTGGATTCGCCATTTGGCTCAATGCAAGTGCTATACAGAGCATGTAAAATTCGGCGAACTCAAAAAGTAGTCGGCATATCACCAACCTTTCTGGCGATTTCGACTCAGCCTGCCAACCTGATCCCCAAGAAACTGATGCTTTACAGAAATGGAGGGATAGATGACCACTCAGCGAATCGCCGAGTAGGTTGGCGAGTGCGACTAACGTCGCCAAATGGACACAAATTGAAATTCGTATATTGCCAACAATCACACTTATTCAATCTTTCTCACTTTCAAACTCCATAACTTCACACCAAGGTAGTAATTTACATTTTCTCACCTTAAATTAGTACTTTAGTCATGGATTAGCGCTTGGAACTCGGATTTTCATTGCCGCCTAGCATTACAATTTTGTTTACTTAGCAAAAAGGTTAGTTTCTGAAAAACCCCCCATTCGCTTTTGAAGAGTTCAACCTCATCTACAATCTAGGTGCCCATGAATGCATGTTAGATCTCTCTGATATGAGTAGAAATTTTTGAATGCCTGCTTCTGATTTGTAAATTGGGGCCTAATTGTTCTTACCGTCCGAATTCCTTTTTCANCGGATTTTCATTGCCGCCTAGCATTACAATTTTGTTTACTCAGCAAAAAGGTTAGTTTCTGAAAAACCCCCCATTCGCTTTTGAAGAGTTCAGCCTCATCTACAATCTAGGTGCCCATGAATGCATGTTAGATCTCTCTGATATGAGTAGAAATTTTTGAATGCCTGCTTCTGATTTGTAAATTGGGGCCTAATTGTTCTTACCGTCCGAATTCCTTTTTCACTCAGCTTACCTTAAAACTAAATGTGGTGAGCTATGCATAATGGGTGGTCTTCATTAATGCATAGTTTAATTTTGTTATTGGGGTTTGTACGATCGATTTTGAGAAGTGAGTTTATTCTCAGGCACGTTAAGTCAGTCGACGAGCTGAGTTGAGCTCGCTGAATCACTCTGTGGTTCGCCTACTAACCCTAAATCACCCTTAATTTCACATCTTAAGTGTTGTGGGATCTATAACCTTCAGCGGACATATGCATGTTCACCAAAAAGGTTTGGCGATTCGCTGAGTACATCGGCGAGTCTGTTTGTAATTTTATGCTACAATGTAATTACTAACTACTCTCTCTAACGTTTTATAGATATGGCGAAACAATTGACCAGAGGAAGGGAGAAAGGAATTGTGATAAGTGAAAATACACCTCCACCTAGGAGCAATGCCGCCACAACATCAGAAAGAAAGGGGAAGAGCAAAGCCCTCGAGTTATCCAACGCATGCTCTGACAGCACAAGCTTCTGCATCGCTGAGCCACCCACATATAACAGTGAGAGTGCGGGGTCTGACGAAGACTAACAGACAGAGGCAAGAGGGATGAATTACGATACAAAATGATACATAATCCATATCGGATTAGAAATAATCAATCCACCACTCCAACTCCTTCAATTCCAGAGCAAGCATTAGTGCTGGCACATATATACTTTGAGAACGAGTGAAATACCTGAAACAAGAGATGGTTGGTAGAGCACTTTCGCCCTTTAAGCTTTGCCTTCTCGATCCACTACTATCTTACTAAAAAATAAAAAAAAGAACTTCTGAGTTAAGAGAAAGAAAATAGGCACACACGTCGGAGTTGGCTGCTGGCACAACAGGGTGGTGCCTTACTGCACTGTAGGCGGACGAGCGGTAGTGTTCGTGGTGATGCTTCAGGATTCCAATGTACTGCGTCCAAGATCAGAACGAGCTTGCCGGCGGACCACTACCGTCCCATTCTTGAGTGAGCTCCAGTACATGGTCCCTAACATGGATCAAAGAATAGATCAAAGGTGGAAGGTCTGAGAACGATCATTGAGGAGAAACGACTTTCCATAGACGTGGTTATTGATAGATACCCCGAGATAATGGAGTGTCTGAGATACCACAAGTTTAAAATCTTCACAAAACCCTGTGGCCCGTATATTCCAAACTGGGTAAGAGAGTTCTATAATCCATATAGTGCACTAATATCCCAGCAAAAGCAACTAGCAACATCCGTTAAAAAAGTTAGTTTTGTGGTTGTCAGAGGCAGGAGGGTGAAGTGTGATAATGAGGAAATCAATGCAATCTTGGGCATGCCCACAAATATTGGGGATCACTGCCGATACCTGATCAGAACAAATAAGTTCGATGAGATGAAAGAGTGGCTAGCCCCACTAATTGCAGATGAAATTCCAAAGTGGGTGGTGGAAGGAGTTTCGATTGAAAAGAAAGAACTAAACATAGCTGCAAGGTTATGGTTCAGTGTTATCAACAGCACAATTATGTCATCCCAAAATGAGTCGATCCTTTGCCTTGCCAAGGCAGCTTGCCTGGGTTGCGTCATAGAGGAGACTCGGATAAACTTGGGTACAATCATTGCTTCAGAAATACTCTTGTGTGCAAAACAGAGTCGAACCTCACTTCCATTTCCAGTCTTGATCACATAATTATGCAAACAAGCCTAGGTGCCTCAAGATGTCAAAAAGAATGTAAAAGTGATGCCCACAGCCTCTACTGATATCCGGAAGATCGAAGCCAAGTATCTTAAGGATAAGTCAGAAAGGAGAAAGGTAGCATCAATGGACCTGTAAACACAGAATCATTGCTTGCAGAAGCACCTCTGTCTACTCCGATCCCTGGGCCTTTAGGTATATCCATTTCCACTGTTACTCCCGCTGATTCTCCAGGCTCTTCTGCTGCCGTACGATCGCCAAGACCCACCACTGTTACTACTGATTCCCGACTTCCACTCACCCGGGCGTCCCTATTCCGAATGTGACAGTTGGCTCTTTCTGCTGATCGTCAAGCTGCGAGCCTAGAGGCCTCTGTTTCAGGAATGATTCGGAATAACTTAACTGATGCTATGACACCTCTGAGCACTACCATTGATGCCCTAGCAACCAGAATAGCGGTGTGTGAGCACAACCAAGGGCCCACAGAGGAGGTGACGGCTTTAAAAGTTGCCATTACTAAACTACAAAAAGATGTAGACCACCTAAAGGCCACCGATGTGTCCATGGTCTTTGGAATAGTGGAGATGCCAGACATGCCTGCATTGCCTTAAAAGATCAATGGACTTGGGGCCAGAGTGAAGTAGATAGTCGACCATGAGTCAGAAGCAAAGACTGATGAACAGACACATGAAAGGATTGAGGGAGCTGCAGATGAAGACTTGACTGAGACGAAAGAAATTATGATAGATGCTTCTGTGCAAGCTTCTTTGGCAAAGTCTCCGCTAGATCTAGTGAAGCTGGTCCTTCTGGTGGTCACTCCTGATACTGATGCCAAGATCCCCTCTTTACCTCCCTCTATGTTCTTTGTTATCTTTAAAATCTTGGTTAATTTTATATGCATCTGAGGTTAAATTGCTTTTATATGTGGTGGGGTGATTCCTACCTTTTGTGTGCTATTTGATGTTCGTATTTTGTGTTGATATTTTAGTTGTTTTATTTTAAATTGTGCTAATACTGCTTTCTGTAGATGTTTAGCTTGTGGCTTTGTTTTCATTTATTTTTAATTGTTGCAAAATAATTTTGACCCTTCCAAATTTTTTTGAATTTTTCACACATTTTTTTCACCCCTCATGTGTTGAATGTGGTTGTTCTTTTACAAAATTTGAGTCTCGATTTCGATCAATACTGATGACTTCAATAGTGCTACAATTGAACGAACATGAATGTACAGCTACGATGAGACCAAATGAAGTTGCATAGAAAATATGTAAACTCTTTGCATCTCGCTGTGATTAGCCATTTATCAAATTGATTCTCTTGTAATGACCGTTGCACACTAGCAAAAGTGTGTAGTCTTGTTTGACTTAAGTGTCGATGTCTTGTGTGATGAGCTTACTTTGAACCTTGCATGAATAAATCTTGAATTTGCCCTGTTTGTCTAATTTAATTTAGATAGGTGTGCTCTTGAAATGATCTTAGGCAATTTTAAAGAGTGTAAGCCAAATTTGACATATACCTCTTTTGTGGCCTACCCGTGAGCGTGTGAAACTCTTTTGAACACCCTTTGAGCCTTACCTTTCTTTGGAAGAACCTTGATGAATCCCTAGACCTTACTTGACCCACTACCTATAATCCTCTTGATTTGTGGTTTAGCGAATAGCCAACTTAGGACAAAAGCCTAAGTTGGGGGTATTATAAAAAGGAAAAGGAGAAGTCAAGAAGTGCAAGAAAAGTCCCCCTTAACCCCTGGTGTTGCAGAACAATGGAAACCCTTCGGGGAAAAAAGTGGAATAAAGTACTAAAGAAATCGGGTTTCCAAGCAATCCATGGAGGTTAATAAAAAGATGACTTAGAAGCACTACAAAAAGAATTGATAAACATAAAGAAGGGAATGCCTTGAGAACACCACATCTCATGAGGATGAAAAGTGACAGAGCCTAAATGACCATACCTTTGCACTCAATCCCATTACAAGCCTTAGAAAGACCTTTTTGATCTTGAGTGAGTCGAACCGAAGATCAATTTGAAAATAAGGGCAAGCCTATGGGTGAAAACATGCATTGTGTTCCTCTTTTTGAGTGTGAGCATTGCATTTGATTCCTAATCTTGAATTGATTAACCTTTGTGTGTGAATATGGAATCATACTTCATGTGAGAGCATTTGGGTACTTTTTGTTGAGCTTGAACTTGCACAACTAGCAAGTATTGCGAGCATGAGAATCTTTAGTAATGGTATGTCACAACTTGAATCTTTGAGTACACAGGTGATCTTTGCACGAGTAATTTGAGTTTTGTTGTGTATGTTCATGATTTAGTCTTGTGTAGCACTATTTGAGACATCCTTTTTCAAAGGCTGAACTTAAGCTTACTTGAGGAAAAGTAAAAGTTTAAGTTGGGGGTGTTGATGAGTCCACAAATTGGACTCATTTAGGGCTTTATTTTAATAGAAATAGTGTCCTCAAATGCTTATTTATTCTAAATATATGATGAAAAAATGTAAGTTTTAGGTATTTGAAGTTTTAGTGGAAGCATGGACGCTTAGGCGCAAAAAGGAACAGAAAGGCTGAAAAGAACAAAGAAGCAGAAGCCTGAGCATCGCCGAGCACACTTGGCGATTCGCCGAAGGGACATACTCCTCCCTTTGTTTCAGTGCGCAAAGCCCTGAAGAAGAAGGATCAAAAAGGCGATGAAAAGAGCAGTCGGTGTGTTATCGAATAGTTCCGCGAAGCAGTACTATGTCGCCCAACGACACAGAACACGACGATGCTGAAGGCTAGTGCAAGACGGCGACGAACTACACCAAAGGGCGAATACCGAATTAATTTGCGATTTCGACTAACCTCGCCAAAAGATCTGCCAGCACTGTTTTATGAAGTCTATAAATACTAAGCTAGTTATTAATTTTTAAGAGTCGAACATTCATTTTAATTTTCACAATAGAATAGTATTTTTTTGGATATTTTCTCTCAAGTTTGGAGAGGATTTATTGCGAGACTTGAAGAAAGAAGGATTTCATCTTCCCCAAGTTGGAAGTGGGTCTTCTCCATTTTTCTTCCTGTGCTTAAATCAAGGTTTAATTCCTTATACCCATTTGATTTTAGTATCATTTTAGGTGTATTTTGTTATTGCTTGATATGTGGCTAAGAATCCCCATTCTTGGGGTGTGATTTAACAAATATGTGTTGATATTGTTGTTGGGTCTTGCTTGCTGATAGGTTAGATGTATTTTAATAGTGATTTCACCTAGTGGTTGTGGTTTAATTTAATGGGTTTGTAGTTGCAAATACAAAACAACCTATGTGTTTTTGGCTTGCCCGAGAGGGAGGTCGCATAACCAAGACCATTAGATTGATGGCCCAAGGAGTGGGTCGACATGAGGTTCAGCCCGAGAGGGTGAGCTCTAGTCCCATATCCTAACACTCAGCTCGAGAAAGTGAGTGGGGTAAGGCGTAGGCTGACTTTCATGCGGCAAATGGGTGTCTGAGAGGAACGCATTTGTAACGGGGTAAGTTGCCCTAAAGGAAACTTATTTCCACCTAAAGCTTAGCCTAGGCACTATTATCTTGCAAATTTCCTATCGAAAGCATGTACCCAATAATTTATTTCAACTTGTATTGCAGTTACAGCCCAAGAACTTGTCCACATACTTGATTTTCTTGTTATTTTTGTTGTTTTAACTACTTGTGACAAAACCCCCATTTTATATTTGACACTTTTGTGTCACCCCTTTTTATTTACAATGTTTTTAATCGTTAATGTCTTTAGCTACGTCTAGTTAGAACTTAATTTTACTTTTCTATTAATTATGAAAACCACTCCTTTGAGACACGACCCCAACCTTTAGTTGGGTTACTATATTATCGATGATCGTAGACACTCGTACCATAGGTTAGTGTCGTTGGTCACGATAAGCATCAGGCATGTCCTAGCATTTCTAATCAGCAGAGGCTTTATTTCAGACAGCGTTAGATTCAGCTTTAGCATTTGAGTTTTACTTTTCAGTTGTTGTTAAACTCCCAGTCTTTATATATTTAGATAGATTATGGGTATTCCCCATCATTTTTTGTATATCTTATTATTTAGCTTACACACAATATTTCTTTACTTCAGTTTATTTAGTATGCATATGATATGCCAGTAGGGTTAGCTTGGGGTCACTCGTGATCCTAGGTCCCGTGTCCGTGTCTAGGGAGTAGCCTCGGGGTGTAACATTCATGTGCTACTTCCCCAACTCCCTACGGAGAATTTGGTAAAGGTTTTGCAAAAAAATCATCCCAAGTCATATCACCAATATATTCATTGGCTAACACAGACGAAAAACTAAGAAAACTGTCTAATTCCTATAAAATGACTTCTAAATGCGCAAAATATATGCAAAAAATGGTGAGACCTCACGTATTGCTCCCCTTACTCTACGAAAGATTCCATAAATAGTTTACAAAAATAATCGCCCGAAGCCATATAGGATGAAGACATCAAAATTGGTGTAATGTCACTAGTACCTTTTGTACCACATCGAAGGAAGACAAATAAAATTTAGCATTTATACTACTATGACTAAGAACATCAATAGAATGTAATTTCAAGGAGAATTTACTTCAATAGAAGAAAAAAAAAGGCACGGATTAAGTGGTGGGCAATGGATTTAAATGCTAAGTTGTGCAATTAATAATGCCCCTGCTGGGCAGGGGGCAAGGATTAAGTGGTGGACAATGATATTAAATGCTAATTTGTGCAATTAATAATCAATAATGGGTGGGTGAACAAAATAATTACTCCCTCTGTCTCTAATTACTTGTCCATTTTTCTTTTTTTAGTTGTCCCTAATTACTTGTCCATTTTAACAAATCAAGAAAGAATAAACTTTTTTACCTGTTTTACTCTCAATTAATTAGTTTGAAAAGGTAGAACTTTTTGGAAAGCTTAAATTTTCAATTCACCCACTTCCTAATTAATATGGAAAAATAGTATAGTCACTATATCAATTATTGTTTTCTTAATAGGTTTGTCAACTCAAAAGTGGACAAGTAATTAGGGACAGAGGGAGTACTTTAGAAAAACTATTACTTACAAGATTTTTTTTTTGAAAATTTATTAGAATAATTTCATTCTGCTTTACTTGCGAAAAAAATTGTAACAAAATTTCTTTTTTTTTGTTAATTTTTACCAAAACCTTTTGAGGTATTTTTACAAGAAATTTTGCAAGTAATTTACATGCAAAATTTGAATTCTTAGGTGAATTACTTTAGAATTTTAAAATTCGTAGGAAATAATTATTTACAAAGGTTTTACCATCTAATTTTATTGTAGAAAAATCCACAGGAAACTAAATTTTTGTGTACAATCTCCATAAAAATTCATATGTAATCTGCACTTTTCTTGTAGTGTGTGTGGTTAGTTTAGATTTAATACTGGGCGAGAAGAAGAGCTTATGAGCTCTGATAGCGTGCATAAACCTCACTTAAAGACTGAAAGAAATGAAGGATTGTATTGATATGTTAAACTGTTGAGTACATCTCCTTATATAGGAGTGAATTGCATTGTCCTAGGCTTGCTATAGTTAGAGCTCTACTATTATACGAATACACAATTTACAAGAACTACTACTACTACATTTATTATAACACCCCACAACTAGAAAGAGCTAGAATTAGAAAGAGTCATTTTTGGAAAGAATGAAAATCTGGAAATTTGACAAAATTAAGTATGAGTTTTGGGTCGACATCAAATGACCATAACTCCTAGTTCAGAATAAGTTTGGTGTGCTTAAAGATACCGTAGGAAATATCTTTGAATTATCTTTCCAACGCAGCTAATTTTGCGCGACTTTGAGTTCATATGAGGGAGATATGCCCATTTTAAGTCGGGTTGTCTAGATAAGGAAAGTCAAAACCGGATTTTAAAGGAGTATTTTGGTCTTTTCATTACCCAATTAATTAAATACCATTTTAGTAAATTATTTGGGCTCTAAAGTGAATTAGTTCAGTTTACGCAATTGAGAATTACGCTATGGCTTTGAGAGAAGAGAAAAGAGGAGGAAAGGATAAGAAAAGTTTAAGGTTTGTCAAGTTCTTGAGATTTTGGTTGTGCATTTCGCTAAGGATTCAATCCTATGAGGTATGTGGGTTCACATAGCGTTGGGTTCGTTCACCCATGCCCCAAACATGTTTATTTTAGTATCATTTTCGTCCTAAAAGATTGAGACTTTGATGTTCTTGAGTTGTGTTCTTTAATTGCTTTCGTTCTTGAATTTGGGATGAGATTGAGGAGTTCTTGAGAGTTTAAGGTTGATTTTAGAGTTGTGTTTGATTAGATTCTTGTGTACATACACTAGGTATTTGAATCTAAAGAGGAATTGAGAAAAATAATCAAATTTAGGTGAATTGAGCTTAGAAAATAAAGAAGGAACAAGTCAGGCAAATCTGGGTACCAGGTCCGTGTCGCGGACATGTTCCACAAGATTTGAAAAATGTTCTCCACGTCGTAAAGTAGTCACGGACCGTTCTGCCTCAAAATTTATTTCGTGACCAAATATTTAAATGCATCTCCGTGTCGCGGACTTACTTTCAGATAGTGATTTCTTGATATTTTCTCATGTTTAACTATCTAAAAACACTCCTAATCATCATGAGATCTTTCCTATCACAAATCACAATCCTTGAATCCATAATTCAATTCAAGGAAAGTTAAGAGTCAAGTCAAGAGAAGTTCGTAGAGTTTTCCAAAAATCTTTTACAAACGGTTTAACTTTGTTTTAAGACTTGAGCTTTGAGTTGAGTAAAGAGTAAATATTGAAGTTCATTTATTCAAAAGACTATATTGGGACTATGTATTCCCAAGGAGTAAAATGTTTTTACATTTAAACAAGAAAGGAAACTTAGATTTCCAAAAGAGCCTTTGAGCTAGTTTTTAGTAAAGAGTAAACACTGATTCAATTAAGCAAGAGAGGAAACTTTGATTTCCAACAGAAGTCTTTGAGCTAACTTTTGAGCAATTATCTCAAACCACAGAAAGAAGTTATGTATTGAAACATAAGAGCTAGTACTATATTTTGGGAGTAGTTTTGAGCACCAATATGGGGGAGAGTTCCGACAACTCCCAGCCCCCATAAACCATGTAGCCACCATGGGTAGAAAAGGGTCATACTCTTTAGATGATTCCTTAGTTTTTTTAGCATATACTAGTGGATCTACTTTGTAGTCAAATGGCCCTAGCGCATGAGGCAAAACGTTGTATCATCACAATAGCTCTTACGTGATGGTTGTTGGTTAAAGAAACTCCCGCAAAAGTATTTTGTATTCTTATTTCATAGATTATTTGTATTTTCATATACAAACAGAGTTTATATTGTATCTTCGCATACAAATAGAGTTATTATGGTATTTCTAAATTCACAGAGTTATCATTATGTTTTAAAAAGCTTTTCTTTATATTGCACTTATTTATATTACTTTATATGAAATGAGATCATTTTAGTTGAGTTGAGACCAGGTTTGTTCTTTCAGTTTCCTTTCAAGTTTATGTCTTATTTAGTATTCCCCTCGCATGCTCGTACATTCAATGTACTGATGCAATTTGGCCTGCATCTTTTTATGATGCAGATACAGGTAACTAGGATCAGCATCCAGCGCTTCATTGATGCAGTTAAGCATTCAGAGTTATTGGTGAGCCTCTTGGCTTCCATAGGATCCCTTTTATTGCTTTCAGTATTTAGTTCATTAGGATGTTGTGGGTTTTGTTCCGACATCCATCTCATTTATTAGAGGCTTCATAGATAGACAGTCAGTTAGTTCATTTGTCTTTACCTTATTATTAACTTATGTTTTGAGACTTGAGTTGCTATCTTGGCTAGTTGAATGTTCCTTTAACACATTCCAAGTTTATTTCATGGGTTCATCATTTGAGACTACTTCCTTGTGTTTAAGTCTTTCGCTAAGTAGTTAGCCAGGCCAAGGGTTTGCTTGGGGCCAACAATGATTCTTGAGTGTCAGTCCCACCCAGGGTGTAGGCTCTGGGTGTGACAAACTTGGTACGACAACACAGAGTTCAAGAGTCCTAGGGACTCTATGTTGTCATGTTTGTAGAGTCATATTTATCGGTGTGTAGCGCACCACATTTATAAGTAGGAGGCTACAACACTTAGGAAATTATCTCACTTCTTTCATACTCATTTCGTGTGTTAGAGTTTGATCTCTAAAAAGTTTCTTCTAATTTGTGCTTGCGCATGTCTGTCAGATCATGCCTCCATGAAGAGAAGTTAGGGCTCATCGGCTACAANGGACTCTATGTAGTCATGTTTGTAGAGTCATATTTATCGGTGTGTAACGCACCACATTTATAAGTAGGAGGCTACAACACTTAGGAAATTGTCTCACTTCTTTCATACTCATTTCGTGTGTTAGAGTTTGATCTCTAAAAAGTTTCTTCTAATTCGTGCTTGCGCATGTCTGTCAGATCATGCCTCCATGAAGAAAAGTTAGGGCTCATCGGCTACAAGGAATGTTGAGTTGTAGGATCAATGGGTACCTAATGCACTAGAAGTGCAACACCAAGAAGAGGTCAGCAATGTTGAGTTTCATGAGGTTATACGGATGTTGAGCCAAGTTGTAACCAACCAAGGTGTGCAACATAAAGAGAATCGTCAGGAAATTGCTGATACTTCGAGGATCCGCAAGTTCTTAAGGATGAATCCTCCAAGCTTCACTGGTTTAAGTGTTATTGAGAATTTTCTTGAAAAGCTTCAGAAATTTTTCAAAATTATTCATATAGTTGATACTGAGAGGGTGGAACTAGCTGCATACCAAATGAAGGGTGTCGCTGGGATCTAGTTCGATCAATGGAAAAAGAATCGAGCTGAGGGAGCACCACTTGCGAGTTGGGCTTGTTTTGAAGAGGCCTTCTTGGGACTCTTCTTTCCTCGAGAACTGAGATAAGCTAAGGTACGAAAGTTCCTCACTCTTAAGCAGGATTATTTGAACGTTCATGAGTATAGTTTGAGGTTCACACAACTTTCCCGCTATGCTCCGGAGATGGTTGCTGACATGAGGAGCAGAATGAGTTTATTTGTTGATGGATTGTCTCGCCTATCAAGCAATGAAGGCAAGGCAACTATGCTGATAGGGGATATGGACATAGAAAGGCAAATAATCCATGTCCAACAAGTTGAGGAGGACAAGCTGAGGGATAAAGAAAAGTTTAAGAATAAAAGGTCTAAGACATTAGGGAATGAGTTCGGGTAACAAAAGAGTAATGTGAAGCGGTCTTCCTTCCAACAGAAACAAAGGGACTTGCTCCATCATTTGCAAGTGCACCTGCACCAAAGAACAAAGGTGAGTGCAATAGTCAGAATTTTAGAGCTAAACCTACCTTTTCTTAGGGCAGTATGGCACAAGGGGTAGTAAGCCTCTTGTGTGTGCTAAGTGTGGTAGGAATCACTCAGGGATGTGTCGTGATGGCTCCAATGATTGCTTCAAGTGTGGCCATAATGGTCATTTTATGAGAGAGTGTCCAAAGAACAAATAGGGTAATGGCAATAGGGGCAATATAGCCCAGTCTTCTTCAGTTTCTCCACCAGACAGAGTTGCATCTAAAGGACCTACTTCAGGGGCAGGCGGAGGAGGAAACCATCTCTATGCTATCACTAGCCGGCAAGAGCAAGAGTATTCGCCAGATATTGTCACTGGTATGATCCAAGTCTTTAACTTTAATGTTTATGCTTTGCTAGATCAAAGAGTGAGTTTATCATTTCTAAATCCATCTATTGCGATGAATTTTGATATTCTTCCTGAGAAATGTAGTGAGCCCTTCTGTGTTTCTACACCTGTTGGTGAGTCTGTTTTAGCAGAAAGAGTCTATCATGATTGTACCATTTCCGTCAATCACAAGAACACTATGGCTGATTTACTTGAGTTAGATACGGTAGATTTTAATGTAATTCTTGGTATGGGCTGGCCTCACGCCTGTTATGCCTTAGTTGATTATAGAGCTCGAGTTGTCAAGTTCCAGTTTCCAAATGAGCCAGTCTTAGAGTGGAAAAGTAGTTTAGCAGTTCCTAAGGGTCATTTTATTTCGTACCTTAAGGCAAGAAAGTTAGATTGCAAGGGGTGTGTCTATCACTTAGTCTGAGTTAATGACTCTAGTATTGAGATACCTCCTATATAGTCAGTTTCAGCAGTAAAAGATTTTCCGAAAGTCTTTCGAGATGATCTTCCCGGAGTCTCTCCTGAGAGAGAAATAGACTTCGGTATAGATATTCTTCCTGATACTCGTCCTATAACTATTCCGCCATATAGGATGGCACCAGCAGAGTTAAAAGAGTTAAAAGAGCAGTTGAAAGATCTCCTAGAGAAAGGTTTTATTCGACCAAGTGTCTCACCTTGGGGTGCTCTGGTCTTTTTTGTGAGGAAAAATGATGGTTCCCTTAGGATGTATATAGATTACCGTCAGTTGAACAAGGTTACCATCAAGAATAAGTATCCTCTTCCGAGAATAGATGATCTTTTCGATCAACTTTAGGGTGCCACTTGTTTCTCTAAGATAGACCTTAGATCTGGCTACCATCAGTTAAGAGTAAGGGAATGTGATATTCAAAAGATAGCTTTCAGGACTTGTTATGGTCATTCTGAGTTTCTGGTCATGTCGTTTGGTTTAACTAATGCGCCTGCAGCACTCATGGACCTTATAAATGTAATATTCAAGCCTTATTTAGATATGTTTTTTATCATGTTCATTGATGACATTTTAATCTATTCGAGGAATGAGGAGGATCATGCTAGCCATCTCAGAATAGTTCTCCAAACTCTAAAGGATAGAGAGTTGTATGCCAAGTTCTCCAAGTGTGAGTTTTGTCTTGAGTCTGTGGCATTCTTAGGCCATATTGTTTCCGGTGATGGAATTAAAGTTGACACTCAAAAAATAGAGGCAACGCATAATTGTCCTAGACCCACATCTCCAACTGATATTAGGAGTTTCTTGGGTTTGGCTAGCTATTATAGAAGGTTCGTAGAGGGGTTCTCATCTATTTCGTCCCCTTTGACCAAGTTAACTGAGAAAACAGTGAAGTTTCAATGGTCTGAAGCTTGTGAGAAAAACTTTAAGGAATTGAAAAAGTGGTTGACTACTACTGCCAGTGTTGACCTTACTAGAAGGTACTCTAGGTTTTGTCATATATTGTGATGCGTCCAGAATTGGTCTGGGTTGTGTGTTAATGCAAAATGGCAAAGTTATAGATTATGCCTTCAGACATTTGAAAGCTTATGAAAGGAATTATCCAACTCATGATCTAGAGTTGGTTGTTGTAGTATTTGCTTTGAAAATATGGTGGCATTATCTTTATGGTGTTCATGTGGATGTGTTTACCGATCACAAGAGTCTTCAGTATATGTTTAGTCAGAAAGAGCTTAATCTCAAACAGAGGAGGTGGTTAGAGTTAATCAAGGATTATGACATGAGTATTCTATATCACCCAGGTAAGGCTAATGTTGTTGTTGATGCCTTGAGCAGGTTGTGTATGGGTAGTACCGCCCCTTTTGAGGAAGATAAGAAAAAGCTAGCAAGAGATGTGCATAGACTTGCACGATTAGGAGTTCGACTAATGACCGAAGGAGGAGTAGTGGTGATGAATGGGGTTAAATCATCATTAGTGTCAAAAGTGAAAGAGAAGCAAGACCAAGACCCTATTTTGCTTGAATGAAGGAAAATGTTCATAAGCAAAGAGTATTGGCTTTTGAACAAGAGGGAGATGGTGTGTTGAGGTATCAAAGAAGATTGTGTGTACCAAGGGTGGATGAACTCTAAGAGAGGATCATGGAGGAAGCTCATAGCTTCAGATATTCTATCCATACGGGTTCCACAAAGATGTATCGTGATTTGAGAAAAGTTTATTGGTGGAGTAGTATGAAGAAGGGCATTGCAGAGTTTGTTGCTAAGTACCTGAATTGTCAACAAATTAAAGTAGAGCCCAAAGGCCTGGTGGTATGGCTCAGAATATAGAACATCCAGAATGGAACTAGAAGATGGTTAATATGGACTTCATTACTGGGTTGCCACGGTCTCACAGGTAACATGATTCTATTTGGGTGATTGTTGATAGAATAACAATATCTGCCCACTTTTTGCCGGTAAAGACTACCCATTTAGTAGAGGACTAGCCAAGTTATACATTCAAGAGGTAGTAAGACTTCATGGAGTTCCGGTCTCCATTATTTCATACAGAGGTGCGCAATTTACTGCACAATTTTGGAAGTCATTCTAGAAAGGCTTGGGTTCAAAGGTGAACTTAAGTACTATTTTTCATCATCAAATAGATGGTCAAGAAGTGCGCACTATCCAGACTTTAGAAGTTATGTTGAGGGCTTGTGTGATTGATTTCAAAGGTAATTGGGATGATCACCTACCTCTCATTGAGTTTGCTTACAACAATAGCTACCACTCCAACATCCAGATGGCTCCTTATGAAGCTCTTTAAGAGAGAAGATGCAAATCTCCTATTGAATGGTTTGAAGTTGGTGAAGCTGGGTTGATAGGACCAAACTTAGTTCATCTAGCTACAGAGAAGGTGAAAGTCATTCAAGAGAGGTTGAAGACAACGCAAAGTCGTCAAAAATCCTATACATATGTTAGGAGAAGAGAATTAGAGTTCGAAGGAGATGATTGGGTTTACTTGAAAGTTTCACCCATGAAGGGTTTTATGAGATTTGGTAAGAAGGGGAAGCTTAGTCCCCGGTATATTGGTCCTTACAATATCCAAGAGGATTGGCAATGTAGCTTATGAGTTAGAGCTACCACAAGAGTTAGCAGCAGTCTATTCGGTGTTCCACATCTCCATGTTGAAAAAGTGTATGGGCGATCCTTCATTGGTCATACCAACTAAAGATATTGGAATCAAGGATAGCTTATCGTATGAGGAGATTCATATTCAGATTTTAGATCGCGAAGTTCGCGAGTTGAGAACAAAAGAGGTAGCATCAGTCAAAGGTTTTTGGAGGAACCGGTTTGTTGAGGAAGCTACTTGGGAAGTTGAGAAAGATATGAAGAAGAGATATCCACTTCTCTTTGAATTCGGAGAAGTCCCAAATTAAGGTACTAATTCTATTCTTAGTACTCTTTAATTTATATGCTTGATGTGTTAGATTTGCTTGTTGGGTGCTTGAGATGAACGTTCAATGTTACACCCTTAGCCTACTAAGAGTAATCTCATTCAAAGACGAATGTTACCAAGGGGGAGATATTGTAACACCCCGCTACTAGAAAGAGCTATAATTAGAAAGAGTCATTTTTGGAAAGAATGAAAATTTGAAAAGTTGACAAAATTAAGTTAAGTATGAGTTTTAGGTCGACTTCAAATGACCATAGTTCCTAGCTCATGATGAGTTAGGTGTGCTACAATATACAATAGAAAAGTTCTTTGAATTCTCTTTCCAACACCACCAAGTTTATGCAATTTCGAGTTTGTATGAGGGAGATATGTTCATTTTAAGTCGGGCTGTCTATATAAGGAAAGTCAAAACCAGCTTTTAAAGGGGTATTTTGGTCTTTTCATTACCCAATTAATTAAATACGATTTTAGTAAATTATTTGGGGTCTAAACTGAGTTAGTTTAGTTTACGCAAATGAGACTTACACTAGGGCTTTCAGAGAAAAGAAAAGAGGAGGAAAGGAGAAGAAAAGTTCAAGCTTCGTCAAGTTCTTGCGATTTTAGTTGTGGATTTCACCAAGGATTCAATCCTACGAGGTATGTGAGTTCACAAAGCATTGGGTTCGTTCACCCACGCGCCAAACATGTTTATTTCAGTACGATTTTTGTCCTAAAAGATTGAGAATTTGATGTTCTTGAGTTGTGTTCTTGAATTGCTTTCGTTCTTGAATTTGGGATGAGATTGAGGAGTTTTTGAGAGTCTAAGGTCAATTTTAGAGTTGTGTTTGATTAGATTCTTGTGTACATATGTTGGGTATCTGAATCTAAAGAGAAATTGAGAAAAAGAATAGAATTTAGGCAAATTGGGGTTAGAAAACGAAGAAGGAACAAGTCAGGCAAATCTGGGTATCAGGTCCGCGACCTGTTCCTCAGGATTTGAAAAATGTTCTCCGCGTCGCGGAGTGGTCACGGACCGTTCTGCCTCAAAATTTATTTCGCGACCAAATATTTAAATGCATCTCCGCGTCGCGAACTTGCTTCCAGATAGTGATTTCTTGATCTTTTCTCATGTTTAACTATCTAAAAACACTCCTAAACATCATGAGATCTTTCCTATCACTAATCACAATTCTTGAATCCATAATTCAATTCAAGAAAAGTTAAGAGTCAAGTAAAGAGAAGTTAAGAGTCAAGTCAAGAAAAGTTCATAGAGTTTTCCAAAAGTCTTTTACAAATGTTTTAACTTTGTTTTAAGACTTGAGCTTTTAGTTGAGTAAAGAGTAAATATTGAAGTTCATTTCTTCAAAGAGTATATCGGGAATAAGTATTTCCAAAGAGTACAATGTTTTTACATTTAAACAATAAAGGAAACTTCAATTTCCAAAAGAACCTTTAAGCTAGTTTTCAGTAAAGAGTAAATGCTTTACAATTAAGCAAAAGAGGAAGCTTTGATTTCCAAAAGAAGCCTTTGAGCTAAGTTTTAAGCAATTATCTCAAACCACAGAAAAAATTTACATTTTTAAACATAAGAGCTAGTATTATATTTTGGGAGTAGTATTGAGCACTGATATGGGGGAGAGTTCAGACAACTCTCAGCCCCCATAAACCATGTAGCCACCATGGGTAGAAAAGGGTCATACTTTTTAGATGATTCCTTAGTGCTTTTTAGCATAGACTAGTGGATCCAGTTAGTAGTCAGGTTCTATACCTCGGTAAGATATAGGATGGCCCTGGCATCGTGAGACAAAATATTGTATCATCACAATAGCTCTTACATGATGATTTTTGGTTAGAGAAACTCCCACAGAAGTATTTTGTATTCTTATATACATAGATTATTTGTATTTACATATACAAATAGAGTTTATATTGTATCTTCGCATATATACAGTGTTATTATGGTATTTCTAAATTCACAGAATTATCATTCATGTTTTGAAAAACTTTTATTTATATTGCACTTATTTATACTGCTTTATATTGAAATGAGATCAGTTGAGTTGAGTTGAGTTGAGATCAGGTTTGTTCTTTGAGTTTCCTTTCAAGCTTATGTCTGGTTAAGTATTCCCCTCGCATTCTCGTACATTCAATGTGTTGATGTCATTTGGCTTGCATCTTTTTATGATGCAGATACAGGTAACTAGGATCAACATCCAGTGTTTCGTTGATCTAGTTGAGCATTCAGAGTTATTGGTGAGGCTCGTTGCTTTCGGAAGATCCCTTTTATTGCTTTCAGTATTTAGTTTATTAGGATGTCGTGGGTCTTGTCCCGACATCCATCTCAGTTATTAGAGGCTTCATAGATAGACAATCAGTTAGTTCATTTGTCTTTACCTTGTTATTGGCTTATGTTTTGAGACTTGATTTGCCATCTTGGCTAGTTGAATGTTCCTTTAAAACATTCTAAGTTTATTTCATGAGTTCATCATTTTAGACTATTTCCTTGTGTTTAAGTCTTGTGTTGAGTAGTTAGCCAAGCCAAGGGTTCGTTTGGGGCCAGCAATGATTCTCGAGTGCCAGTCCCGTCTAGGGTGTAGGCTCGGGGCGTGACATTTATAACTAATCCTAGTCGACTTCAACTAACACGAAACATAGTAACCTAGCTAGTCGACTTAGTAGCCCAGTCCATGTGTGACTCTAACTCTATTATAGTTAACAGTTGTACATGTTGATTGTACCACACGTTGTTAATATGTTTCATATCTTCAGCTTCCCTTATCTTAAACAACTAATACATCATATCCCAGAAGATTTCCCAAAAAGCCCAGATTTTTCATTGCTCTCAAATACATTCTTTGGTTGTCCGATACATTGCAAATGGTACATAAATAAATGGGAGGGATGTATTCGAGAGGGGATAGGGATGTATCCTTTAGTGGATAGGATGTATTTGAGGGTATGAGGATGTATCCGAAAGGGCATAGGGATTTATCCGAGAGCGGATTTATGTAATTTTTTTAAATGGTAGGCAATTTTAGAGATTATAATATCTTAAATTATGTTTTTATGTACTTTTTCCTATTTTTAAATGAAAATATTTTCACTGCTCTTCCTGGTATCTTTCACAAGTTGCGGTTTACTTCTCTTACAAACTTAAAGACGCACACATACAAAAAAAAAAGCTAGCTTGAGGGATTCAATTACCATAAAATGCTCAGACAATATGGGTAGCAAATAGAGGCTGGACCACCTGGTGGCATGAGGGTGCACGTGCATTCGAGAATATGTTTAACCATAAAATGCAACTAGATAAAAAAGGTGAAAGGAGAAAGAATTTAATTTGAAACTCAATTTATGTTAAGAGCAATTCAGTGCTATATAATGAATAACGAATTTAATCCAAAACTTTTTTAAAATTATTTTTAAAAAGTATTAACATATTAAAAGTCAAATATTTGTTTCTAATATGGTAACAAATTACTTCCTTCATTTCATAATAAATGGTATTTTTAGCTAGATTTTGTAAAATATCACTTATTTTGAAATTAAATAAAAAAGGATAAAAACTCCGTTATTTTAAAACATAAAGAGTATTTGAAGTTTATCATTTGAATTTCAAAAGTTTCAGTCTATTCGAACATGTTAAGTTTGGGATATTTACCCTAGTTTTCGAAAATAATGAATAAGAAGCTCGAAAGTAATTAAAAATATATTCAGTTAGAGAAATAAGCATTAGTAGTAAATAATTATTTGTTTTTATGCACCACACTAACATTTATAAAATTCAATCTGTCTCCTTCCAACTTCCACCCACCCATTGTCATTTCTAACTCCTTGATCTCTATGCTTTTTCAAGCACGTATTTTATACTTATCACTTACCTATAATTTGTTATGTCTTTTTAGGACAATATGATATTATATTCTTCGTAAATAAATCATAGATTTTCAATCGTTATATTAAAGTCTTATAGCGAAATCATGGTTCATTCTCCAAAAAGAGAGGAAAGGTAACAAATAACATTTCTTGTACAAGCTTAATACTAACAAAAAACCATTAATTGATATTTTATATATTATCTCCATTTGCATTATTAAGACGTGGGAAAATATAGTAGGTTTTCTTCTATTTTGTTCCCTATGCATCAGTCTTGTTAATCATTAGATTGCATTAAAATTGACCAGTGAAAAAATTGTTTAAAAAAGAATGATCTATTTTCCTTTTTAGTCTATTTAAAAAGAATAATTCCTTTCTTTTTGTTGGTACTTCTTTAATTTCAATTTTATATGTGGCATGTTTAAGACCACAAGATTTAAGGGTATTTTGGTAGATTTGACATAACTTTAATTTTAAACCAAACAAGATTAAATTTTTTTCTTTATTTTATTATACTTCATTTCAAGTCAAACTATATCATTCCTTTTGAAATGGGGTGAGTATTAATTAGTTAAATATTCACTACCACTCAATAAGTCCCATGATGATTAAGAAGACTGATGCATATAAACGTAATTAGTTATATATCATGTGATTCAATGATCAATAGACTATAGTAATCTTGCTCACTAAAGAAATTTAGGCATTCTTTTATAATATTCTAATTGCACATTTAATGTCCTCCACTAAGGTGAGTGTTTGAAAATTTTGTTCAAATCCACAGTTTTAGTTTTTCATTTTCTACTGTATAATGATAGTATTTTTGATCCCTCGATCATAAATAAGTTTATGCAATAATTTTCAAGGTTGTTTTGTGATTTTTGCTTTTTTTCCCACCTATTTGTCCCACCTAATAATTGTGATTAACAAATTATGACTTGCATGGAAGAACGATACAATTTCAAAAGTAATCAGATACATTTCAAGAAAGTATTTCAGTTTTGAAAGTTGAAATCTTGAAAAGTTTGATCAAATTTAATATTTGAGGTTGGTGAGGCTGAATTTGGGTTTTAATGATTCTACTAGGTATGACAGGTGATTTATGGCCTAATTGAAAGTTTGGCACATTTTCCAATGCTTTTGAGGGTTTTTGGACCTTTAGTTGGATATTTTGAGTTTCATTAGCTTAGAGTTGACCATGGTTTTGGTCAAGATGCCACCGAATGTTGATTTGGGAGATTTCGAGGGTCATTCCGAAAATAAGTTGTTATGGAATTTGTTGAGTTGTTCTCATTTGGTGCCATTACGCTTGTAGAAATAAGTGTCACACTAACAAAGCCAAAAGCGAAAACAATTTTGAGCTTGCAAAGTTGGCTTGCGTCCACGACTCTCTTTTGGGCTTCTTCAGCGCCTATGTACTAGCAATGCCATTATATTGTTCTAAATTTGATTTTGAGAGATTTGGAATATGGATTGAAACAGTTTTTGAATACATAGAATCAATTTTAATTTGTAGTTACATCAATGTAAGTTGTCTATAATAGATCCTTTCGATGTTTTAGAGTATATTTGGCTTAACTAATCCAAAGTAGGTGATGTTAAAAGACACTTTAAATGTTCTGAAACTTGTTTTTATAAATAAGTAGTTCTGAATTTCAATAGAAGCGTTGAAGCATAAAATAGTAATTGATGTGCTTGATAAATAAATTGTTATAAATATATTTTCGGTTAAAATTCCTAGATAGGAATTAATGATTGTGATGTTTTAGTTTTGTGTTACAATTTAATTTTGCCATTATGACCTAGTGACTTGAATCAAGAATTTTACGATCCAATATTTGAAAATCTTACTCAATTCTCAACCAACGACATTGCATTTGAAAATAATGAAGACCATAATAGTGACTATCATGTTTTTAACAAATTAGGATGGTTCATAATTTGTGGTTCGGCTTCGAGATAATTTATGGCTAATTACTCCTCTCAGACTTGGGTTGTAACTTATTATGTAAAGTATGTTATGAATTGGGTATTTGGGTTAAATGTTGGATTGAAGTATTTAAAGAGATTATTTGATGAGTTGATATCAAAACTGGGACTTTAACCGATAAATGGATTTTGACTTGGAAATCATATTCATCGATGTGTTGTACATAATTTCAAGCATCATATTGTATATGAAGAGTTATTTTGTCATGTTGGGCATCATATGGAAGGTAATTTGATTGATAGAGGAAGCACTGTTTTACCAGCACGAGTTCAAAGGTAATGTTACTGTTTGATGAGGCTTATGGCCTACAATATTATTTGATGGGAAAAACATTCATTAATATATTTGATGCATATGTACCTTATACCATTTCTCTGATCATGCAAGCATATTCATTTTAATGGGTCATAGTCTGGTTCTATGAAAACCTCAAGTTGATTTTGGGTACTTGATATGATGTGGTATTGACGTATTTTTCATCAATGTGATCTCTAGGTCCTATTCGGTTGTGAGTCAAAGGTCATGGATGGATGAGTCTGAGGCAATTGTTGGATGGTTACATGGACCTTGCGAGTTTTCCATAGATCTCAATTCACAATACATCAACTGTGGATGTAGGTGTACACTGGTGGGATCATTTGTAATTGAATTTCATACTTATTACTTGTGGTATTACCTATTATTGTTGTATTGATTGAATTGCTGGCACTTTTCTTGAATTTCATACTTATCTTGATGCTAGTGATATTTGTTGACTCTGGTCCTGCAGAGTGCTTGTGACTCAAAGTTGTGGTTAGCTCCTCATGTTTGGAGACTTGACCCAAATTTGTCTATCTTTACTTTATGCCTTTACTACTTCTTAGACAATTGAAGTATGTACTAGACATAGTATTTTCTTGTATTAGTAAGCTCTCAATACAAGAAAATACCAAGTCTAGTACATACTTCAATCGTCTAAGAAGTAGTAAAGGCATGAAGTAATTAAAGAGAGATGAAGTTGGGTCAAGTCTCCAAACAGGAGGAGCTAGCCAAGGGAGATCTATGCCAATCCAACAGTGACCTAAAAGTTTTTCTTAAAATACGGATCATTCCCTCCCCTATAGTTTCATATTATGATCTTCATAGATTTGTTCATATTAGGTGGTTTATCATGGGGATGTCCCTTCTCGATCCTATGGAGGCATCCGTGTTCGGATTCTTCACTGTTGGGTTCATTACTAGCACATAGTTCCCAATCTGAGGATTAAAAGGGTGTCCAATATCTATTAAGCTTTTTAAGAGATTTGGTGGACAACTAAGTATGAATTTCTTGTTGTATTTTCTTGTTGTAAATCATTACTTTTATTTTCCTTAGTATAAATGTTTATGTCCTTGTTTCTCTCATTATTTCTAGAGCTTCCACTACTTCATGGGTTTTGTATTCTCAAGTCTAAATGGAACTAAGTTTACAGGAGGGATCCTCCTGTAAACTTAGTTCCATTTAGACTTGTGAATACAAACACCCATCAATTAGAAGAAGCTTTAGAAATAATGAGAGAAACAAGAACAAAAATAGTTGTGCTAAAGGAAATAAAAACAATGATTTACAATGAGAAATACGACAAGAAAATAATACTTATATGTCCACCGAATCTCTTGAAATGTTTAATAGATATTATGCACCCTTTTAACCCTCAGATAGGGAATTATATGCTAGTAATGAACCCTACATTAAAGAATCCGAATATGGATGCCTTGATATAATTCAAAAGAGACATTTCCATGATAAACCCACCAAATCTGAACAGATCCATGAATATCAAAATATAGGACTATAGGGGAGGGAATGAATATGATTTTAGGAAAACTTTAGATCAGTGTTGTATTGGCATAGACCTCCTTTGGTAGCCTTGCAGGATACTTGTAGAATCATCAAGTTCTACTTGATGTTTTTTCTTTCAACAATATGATTGATGTCCCAGCTATAGGAAACTCTAGTGGAATTGTTGTGTTGTGGGATGATAACATACTAAAGCTAGATGACATTTCTAGAAATGCATAAAAAATACATGATATGGTCAAGGTAAGCTCTACAAATACCTCATGATTTGTAACACCCCGTTTTCGAAACAGGCAAAAAATATAGATTTTGAGAAGTTGCACGTGCAACCCACGGTTGCCATCCACGGACCGTAGGTCAGACCACGACCCGTGCTGGTGGTCCGTGGTTCACTATTGCAACCCCTCCCTAAACCCAGCTTAGAAAATCGGCTAAGTCTCGACCCACGGACACACCCACGGTCCGTAGGTCAGACCACGGTCCGTGGTCTGTGTCCATGGATCAAGATTCTTTTACCCAGCCTTTGACATGAACTGCGGTCGACCAGCACAAACCGTCGTTTGATCTATGGTCCGTAGGTCTGACCGTAGGTGAGTGTCAGCAACCAGTTAGAGGAAAATTATTGAGTGGGTCAACTTCAGATGGTCATAAATCTTAGCACAAAAGGAATTATATGTCCCATGACCTATGATATGATAGCTAATTGAATCCTCTTTCCAACGCCACCGAGTTTGCTAAAATCCGGCATTTGAGTNAAAAAATACAGATTTTGAGAAGTTGCACGTGCAACCCACGGTTGCCATCCACGGACCGTAGGTCAGACCACGACCCGTGCTGGTGGTCCGTGGTTCACTACTGCAACCCCTCCCTAAACCCAGCTCAGAAAAATAGGCTAAGTCTCGACCCACGGACACACCCACAGTCCGTAGGTCAGACCACGGTCCATGGTCTGTGTCCATGGATCAAGATTCTTTTACCCAGCCTTTGACATCAACTGCGGTCGACCAGCACAGACCGTCGTTTGATCTATGGTCCGTAGGTCTGACCGTAGGTGAGTGTCAGCAACCAGTTAGAGGAAAATTATTGAGTGGGTCAACTTCAGATGGTCATAAATCTTAGCACAAAAGGAATTATATGTCCCATAACCTATGATATGATAGCTAATTGAATCCTCTTTCCAACGCCACCGAGTTTGCTAAAATCCGACATTTGAGTAAAAGGTTATGCTCGTTTTAGTGAAGCCCTGTCGGGCAGACTTGACCGACGACTCCAATCGACGGACCGTCGATTGACCTACGGCCCGTCAGTCCAATCCGTCGGTCACTCTGACAACAATTAAGTTAGGGGTCTTTTGGTCCTTTTCTATTTCGTTTAACCCCTAAGGTACATCGTTTAGACCCTACATCATGAGGTTTTAGTTAGTTTAAGCCTAGAAACATAACTACAACTTATCTACGTCAAATCATTAATCAAAACATAGAAAAATTAGAGCATAAGAGGAGAAGAGAAGTCAAAAACCCTAGTTCAAGAACGCAGCAAGGTTCCATCAGTTCCAGCTCTGAAATCTACAGATTTCTCCGTGGAATTCGTCACCAGGTATGTGGGATTTCACTAGTGGGTTCCTTTCGCCCATTAGGTCCCTATAATTCAGTCAGATTCTTGATTCCATAATTATGAACAGATGTAGATTTTCTAGAATTACAACAAATCATCATGAATTAGTTATTAACATGTTCCAAATCAGATTATCAAGTTATTACATCGTTTCTCGCATTAATTTCAGAGCCCTAGCTATGTATTTCTTTAGTTCTTGAATTACACATGCTAGGTCAGATATTTCAGTTATTCAGTTATACAAGCCTCAGTTATTAATACATCATTATCAGATTAATTGTTTCATTCTCAGTTTGCATGTTCAGTTTTGAGCTATCTAGTATTTTACAGAAATTCAGTCATAACCAGTTAACCACTTAATTCATTAGGAGTAGCATAATACCGAGTTGGACTACGGTTCAGCGTACCCATATAGTCCCAGAATTACGAGCCACGTAGGTGTAACTCCCCTTTGTGGGCAACATCAATTTAGTGATCACGCCAGTCATGCCTCTATACCTTTGGCCGGGTATATTGGGTCCTCTCGATGGGGCGTATACATCGGACTCCACATTTAGCTCTTGTGGTTTTATTGTTAGTTATTAGTAGCTCCCACAGTTCAGTCAGACTTTATTGCACTGACCACATTTACAGTTCATTCATTATTCAGTCAGCATGTTATAAATTGGTCATTGCATTCAGTTAGCTCAGTATTCAGTATCTATATCATGTCCAGATTATTTCATTGCTTTATTGCTTTGTTCAGTTATATGTTCTTTCAGCTCCACCCTATCCTGCATGTTGAGTACCTTTCAACTACTGACGCATACGTGCACTACATCTTCTCGTGATGTAGGTTCAAGTTCTCAGCATCCAGATCATGCTTAGATCGATTCTCGCTCTTCCGTTCACCAGCATCAGTGGTGAGTCCTCCTTCTTCGAGGACTAGTGACATGTTTATCTTTATAGCTTTTAGTCTTTAGTTTCAGTTTTGCTAGATCTAGTTGGGGCATGTCCCAACATTTCTAGTTAGTTTAGAGGCTTATTTCAGACATAGTTAGATTCAGCTTAGTATTGAGTTAATATTTTCTTTGTATTAAACTCATCAGTTATCATTTATCTCAGTTACATTATATGGGTATTCCCAATCTTTTCATTTTATTTATGATTTAGCTTCCGCATCAGTTTATTATATTTAGTATGCTCATGATCATGCCAGCAGGGTTAGCTTGGGATCACTTGTGGTCCTAGGTCCCGTGTCCGCGTCTCGGGGGTAGCTCGGGGCGTGACAAACTTGTTATCAGAGCATTAGGTTTAAGAGTCCTAGGATGTCTGAAAAGACGCACTAACTAGAGCCATTTCCATGGGTGTTAAGTGCACCTTATCTAATGAGAGGGAGGTTATGAAGTGTTTTAGGAAAACTTCACTTTCTTGATATTCTTGTCGTGCGTTGGTATGATCTCCTTTCTAATACATCGTTATGCGCTTAAGATCATGCCGCATCATAGAGCTTACGTAAAGAATGCTAATGCATGCAATGCTAGCGCAGTTCCCCATGTCCCAAACCTTGAGGTTTCGAACGCAGAGTTTTGGAATGCGATTCACCTTTTGGCTCAGAGTATGACCAACCAAAACAATCAACAAGTTCCAGTTCCTACTAATAGAAATGGTGGATCAGTGGCAGCTAGAGTTTGAGAATTTTTTTAAGGATGAATCTGCCTGAGTTTTAGTGTCACAAGTTGGTGAAGACCCACAAAACTTCATTGATGAGGTTAAGAAAATCTTTGGAGTGATGCAAGTGAATGGTAATGGTAGGGTTGAGTTGGCATCCTACCAGTTTAAGGATGTGGCTCACATATGGTACACTTAGTGGAAAGATCCAGGGGCTACTCTTACCTTTGTAACTCCTAATATAGTAGTAATCTTAGGTGTCAGTCCAGAAACTCTCTCAGAACCCTTCTCAGTCTCTACTCCAGTCGGTGACCCAGTTATAGCTAGACGGGTATACAGAAATTGCCCCGTCACAGTCTCTCATAAAGTCACCTCAGCACATCTTGTAGAGTTAGAAATGGTAGACTTCGATATCATTCTAGACATGGATTGGTTACATTCCTGTTATGCCTCAGTCAATTGTAGAACTACGATTGTTCGTTTTCAGTTTCCAGACGAACCAATCCTAGAATGGAAGGGTAGTAGATTAGCGCCTATGGGTCGATTCATTTCTTACCCTAAGGCCAGAAAGATGATCTATAAGGGTTATTTCTATCATCTAGTTCGGGTTAAGGATTCTAGCTCTGAAACTCCAACTCTTGAGTCAGTTCCAATGGTTAATGAGTTTCCAGAAGTGTTTGCAGATGATCTTCCTGGAGTTCCTCCCGAAAGGGAAATTGACTTTGGAATTGATCTCCTTCCAGATACCAAGACTATCTCTATTCCTCCTTACATAATGGCTCTAGCTGAGCTTAAGGAATTGAAAGAGCTGTTGAAAGACCTTCTAGATAAGGGCTTCATCAGACCTAGTATTTTGCCATGGGGTGCACCAGTGTTGTTCGTAAAGAAGAAAGATGGTTCTCTCAGAATGTACATTGACTATAGGCAGTTGAACAAGGTCACAATCAAGAATAAGTATCCCATACCCAGGATTGATGACTTGTTCGACCAATTTCAGGGTGCTAGTAATTTCTCAAAGATAGACCTCAGATCAGATTATCATCAGCTTAGAGTCAGAGATAGTGACATTCTGAAGACAGCCTTCTGAACTTTGCATGGTCATTACGAGTTTGTAGTTATGTCATTTGGACTAACGAATACTCCTACAGCTTTCATGGATTTGATTAACAGAGTGTTCAAGCAGTACTTAGACTTGTTTGTTATCGTCTTTATTGATGATATCCTTATTTACTCTAGGAATGAGGAAGAACATAAGAGTCATTTGAGAGTTGTTCTGCAAAGTCTCAAAGATCGCTAGTTATTTGCAAAATTTAACAAGTGCAAGTTTTTGTTACAATAAGTTGCTTTACTTGGGCATATTGTGTCTAGTGAAGGAATTCGAGTAAATTCCCATAAGATAAAAGTAGTGAAACAATGGCCCAGACCTACCTCTGCTACAGATATCAGAAGTTTCTTAGGTCTAGCGGGCTATTACAAACGGTTCGTGGAAGGATTTTCATCCATAGCCTCACCATTGACTAAGTTGATTCAGAACATGGTCAAGTTTCGATGGTCAGATGATTGTGAGAAGAGCTTCGCAGAACTGAAAACTAGGTTGACTACAACTCTTGTCTTGAGTCTACCAGAGGGTTCAGATGGTTATGTTATCTATTGTGATGCATCCAAGGTCGGCCTAGGTTGTGTATTGATGCAGCAAGGTAAGGTTATAACTTATGCTTCTAGACAGCTTAAGGTATATGAGAAGAATTATCCAACTCATGACCTCGAGCTTGCAGCAGTGGTGCTTGCACTCAAGATTTGGAGACACTCATTGTATGGTGTTCATGTAGATGTGTTCACAGACCATAAGAGCCTCCAGTATGTATTCACCCAAAAATAGTAGAATCTTCGCCAGAGAAAGTGGCTTGAGTTCCTCAAAGATTATGATATGAGTGTGCATTACCATCCAGGTAAGGCAAATGTAGTAGTAGATGCTCTTAACAGATTATTCATGGGTAGTGTAGCACATGTTGAGAAAGAAAGAAGAGAGCTAGCAAAGGATGTTCACATACTTGCTCGCCTAGGAGTTCGTCTTATGAGCATATCAGATGGTGGTGTAACGGTTCAAAATGGGGCATAATCTTCTTTGGTAGTAGAGGCTAAGGAAAAACACGACAGTGATCCAGTCTTGCTTGAGCTTAAGGGTGCAGTCTACAATAAGAGAGTGGAGGTTTTCTCCCAAGGGGGAGATGATGTGCTTCGCTACCAGTGTTCCTAATGTGGGCAAGTTGAGACAACATATTTTTATAGAGGCCCATAACTCCAAATATTCTATCCATCCATGCGCCACTAAGATGTACCGTGATCTGCGGGAAGTCTATTGGTGGAATGGTATGAAAAGAGATATAACAGACTTTGTGGATAAGTGCCCCAATTGCCAGCAAGTCAAGGTAGAACATCAGAAACCAGGAGGCATGACTCAAGAGATTGACATTCCTACTTGGAAGTGGGAAGTGATCAACATGGACTTCATCATAGGTTTACCTCATACTCGCAGAAATCAAGACTCCATTTGGGTGATTGTTGATAGGGTTACTAAGTCTTCTCGCTTTTTGGCGGTCAAGACTAAAGATTCGGCGGAGGATTACGCCAAGCTTTACATTAATGAGATTGTGAGGTTTGCATGGGGTTCCTTTGTCTATCATCTCAGATAGAGGTCCTCAGTTTACCTCTTATTTCTGGAAGTCATTTCAGAAGGGCCTTGGTACTCAGGCTAACCTTAGTACAACATTTCATCCACAGATGGATGGTTAGGCATACCATTCAGACCTTAGAGGACATGTTAAGAGCTTGTGTGATCGACTTCAAGGGTAGTTAGGATGATCACCTTCCTCTCATTGAGTTCGCCTACAACAATAGTTACCATTCAAGCATTCAGATGGCCCCTTATGAGGCATTGTATGAGCGTAGATGTAGATATCCAGTTGGTTGGTTTAAAGTAGGTGAAGCAGCCTTGATAGGACTAGATTCAGTCCNCATCTCATATAGAGGTCCTCAGTTTACCTCTCATTTCTGGAAGTCATTTCAGAAGAGCGTTGGTACTCAGGCTAACCTTAGTACAACATTTCATCCACAGATGGATGGTTAGGCATACCATTCAGACCTTAGAGGACATGTTAAGAGCTTGTGTGATCGACTTCAAGGGTAGTTAGGATGATCACCTTCCTCTCATTGAGTTCGCCTACAACAATAGTTACCATTCAAGCATTCAGATGGCCCCTTATGAGGCATTGTATGAGCGTAGATGTAGATATCCAGTTGGTTGGTTTGAAGTAGGTGAAGCAGTCTTGATAGGACTAGATTCAGTCCTTGATGCTATGAAGAAAGTGCAACTCATTAGAGATAGACTTAAGACTGCTCAGAGTCGCCAGAATTCTTATGCAGATGTGAGAAGAAGGGAACTAGAGTTCCAAGTTGATGATTGGATTTTCCTGAAAGTGTCACCTATGAAGGGGGTGATGAGATTTGGCAAGAAAGGGAAGCTGAGTCTCAAATATGTAGGCCCTTACCGGATCTTGAAAAGGATTTGTAAAGTGGCTTATGAGTTAGAGTTGCTAGAAGACTTAGCAGCAGTGCATCCAGTCTTTCACATTTCTCTTTTGAAGAAATGTGTGGGTGATCCAGCATCCATAGTGCCATTAGAGAGTGTGGCCGTGAAAGACAGTCTCTTGTATGAGGATGTACCAGTTGAGATTCTCGATCGCCAGGTTAGAAGGTTGAGAAATAAAGAAGTCGCTTCAGTCAAGGTTTTGTGGAGGAGTCAGTCCGTAGAGGGAGCTACTTGGGAAGCAGAAGCAGCCATGAAGTCCAATTATCATCACCTCTTTCCTACCGATTTCATTCTAGCTTGAGGTAATAGTTCCTCTTCAGTTTTCAGTCATTCATGCGCAAATTCAGTCTTAGTATCATGTTCTTTCAGTTTGTACTTGCATTTGCAGCGTATTTGCATGTTCTTGGAACTAAGTTCAGTTAGAAATTCAGTTCTCAGTGTTTAGTGGTAGGGATTGCAGCCCTCTCCCTCCATTTCAGCTAGTTTAGTCTTCATTCGAGGACAAATGGTCCCAAGGGGGAGATAATGTAACACCCCGTATCCAAAACAGACAAAAAATACAGATTTTGATAAGTTACAGGTGTAACCCACGGTTGCCATCCACGGATCGTAGGTCAGACCACGGCCCGTGCTGGTGGTCCGTGGTTCACTACTGCAACCCCTCCCTAAACCCAGCTCAGATAATCGGCTAAATCTCAACCCTCGAACAGACCCACGGTTCGTAGGTCAGACCACGGTCCGTGGTCTGTGTCCGTGGATCAAGACTCTTTTACCCAGCCTTTGACATGAACTACGATCGACTAGCATGGATCGTCGTTTAATCTACGTTTCGTAGGTCTGACCGTAGGTGAGGGTCAGCAACCAGTCAGAGGAAAATTATTGAGTGGGTCAACTTCAGATGGTCATAACTCTTTGCACAAAAGGAATTATGTGTCCCAAGACCTATGATATAATATATAATTGAATCCTCTTTCCAACGCCACCGAGTTTGCTAAAATCCGACATCCGAGTAAAACGTTTTGCTCATTTTAGTGAAGCCCTGTCGGGCAGACTTGACCGACGACTCCAATCGACGGACCATCAATTGACCTACAGCCCGTCAGTCCAATCCGTCGGTCGCTCTGACAACAATTAAGTTAGGGGTCTTTTGGTCTTTTCCTATTTCGTTTAACCCCTAAGGTACATCGTTTAGATCCTAAATCATGAGGTTTTAGTCAGTTTAAGCCTAGAAATGTAACTAGAACTTATCTACGTCAAATTATTAATCAAAACTTAGAAAAACTAGAGCATAGGAGGAGAAGAGAAGTCAAGAACCCTAGTTCAAGAACGCAACAAGGTTCCATCAGTTCCAGCCCCGAAATCTACAGATTTCTCCTTGGAATTCGTCACCAGGTATGTGGAATTTCACTAGTAGGTTCCTTTCGCCCATTAGGTCCCTAGAATTCAGTCAGATTCTTGATTCCATGATTATGAACAGACCTAGGGTTTCTAGAATTACAACAGATCATCATGAATTAGTTATTAACATGTCCCAAATCAAATTATCAAGTTATTACATCGTTTCTCGCATGTTTCAGAACCCTAGCTATGTATTTCTTTAGTTCTTGAATTACACATGCTAGGTCAGATATCTCAGTTATTCAGTTATACATGCCTTAGTTATTAATGCATCATTATCAGATTAAGTGTTGCATTCTCAGTTTGCATGTTCGGTTTTGAGCTATCCAGTATTTTATAGAAATTCAGTCATAACCAGTTAACCACTTAATTCATTGAGAGTAGCATAATACCGAGTTGGACGAGGGTTCAACGTACCCATATAGTCCCAGAACTACTAACCACGTAGGTGTAAGTCCCCTCTGTGGGCAACATCAGTTTAGTGATCACGCTAGTCATGCCTCTATATCTTTGGCCGGGTATATTGGGTCCTCTTGATGGGGCGTATACATCGGACTCCACATTTAACTCATGTGGTTTTATTGTCGGTTATTAGTAGCTCCCACAGTTCAGTCATACTCTATTGCATTGACCACATTTACAGTTCATTCAGTATTCAGTCAACATGTTATAAATTGGTCATTGCACTCAGTTAGCTCAATATTCAGTATCTATATCATGTCCAGATTATTTCATTGCTTTATTGCTTTGTTCAGTTATATGTTCTTTCAGCTTCACCCTATCCTGCATGCTCAGTACCTTTCACGTACTGACGCATACGTGCACTACATCTTCTCGTGATGTAGGTTCAGGTTCTCAGTATCCAGATCACGCTTAGATCGATTCTCGATCTTCAGTTTAGCAGCATTAGTGGTGAGTTCTCATTCGAAATTAGTGACATGTTTATCTTTATCGCTTTAGTCTTTAGTTTCAGTTTTGCTAGATCTAGTTGGGGCATGTCCCAACATTTCTAGTCAGTTTAGAGGCTTATTTCAGACATAGTTAGATTTAGCTTAGTATTGAGTTAATATTTTCTTTGTATTAAACTCATGAGTTATCATTTATCTCAGTTATATTATATGGGTATTCCGCATCTTTTCATTTTATTTATGATTTAGCTTCCGCATCATTTTATTATCTTTAGTATGCTCATGATCATGCCAACAGGGTTAACTTGGGATCACTTNATTATATGGGTATTCCACATCTTTTCATTTTATTTATGATTTAGCTTCCGCATCATTTTATTATCTTTAGTATGCTCATGATCATGCCAACAGGGTTAACTTGGGATCACTTGTGGTCCTAGGTCCCGTGTCCGCGTCTCGGGGATAGCTCTAGGCGTGACATGGTTATTTAGTCATATATATATGCTAGTACTTATAGAAAGATGCACAAACTTTCATTGCAAATATAAAAACTATTAAGGATAACTATTGTAGTAAATGGTTAATAGGTGAAGATTTTAACGAATTACTTCATAATTCGAGGGGGAAACTCCTCTTAATTATCACAAACATCTGACTTCTGAAATGTTATTAATTATTGCAAATTTATTGATATAAGCTTTAAAGGAAACAAATTTATGTGGCTAAATAAAAAAGTTAAGAATAGAAAGAAAAAGAACTACGATTCATGTTTTAATTCAAATCTTCCCATGAACCATGTTCATATATGTTTTTTAGGACACAACTAGTTATTTCATATATATAAAAAAATTGACTCATGCCTAAAATTTATAAGAAACATTCTAACAAAAATGAATTAATATTGTAAAAGAATACTCATTGATCCAGAACAATAGAGCTGAAGAACACTTGATAAGGTAATCATGTATTCCACACTTCTTTTTTCTTTTTTTTCTTAAAACCTTAAATCAATTAAAAAAAAAAAAAGAAGCTTAATTGTGGGAGAGGAATAAAGATTTGGGGTCGATATATAGGGAAGGAGACAAGTCTAATTGCCACAAAAACCTTTTTTAATTAATATACATAATTTTAAATGGATTTTCTTATTAATTGCACTTGTCACACAAAAGTCTTTCTAAGTAATTTGACTAGATTTTTAAATGGATTCTCCTAATAAATGAAATTATCGCTTTTTAAATGTAGTTATTCAGGTATTTATTACATAGCTTAGTCATTACGCACTATATTACTTACACATGTTTATTAATATAATTACAATATAATTATAAGTGTATTGTTTGGTTGCACAAGAAGTATCTTATGTAATTGGACCTAGATTCTTAAATGGGTTCTCCTAATAAATGCAATAATCTATTTTTAAATGTAGTTATTAAGGTAGTTATTACATATCTTAGTCATTACGCAATATAATACTTACATAGTGTAATAACACAGTTAAATTAATTTAAAATAAAATTTAATCATTAAAATTAAAATTTAATAATTGATAAGGATGAGCCTTTATAAATGATATTGAATTAGGTATTTTAGATACATATTATTTCTTAAACATATATTAATTAATAATCAAATATTTGTAACTAATATTGTAAAATGTAATTGATACATATATTTTCAAATCAATAATATTTCAATTTGATTAATTTTAAAATTTAATAGAACACATTTTGTAAGAACATCATGGACTAAATATTTGAAAAATATTAATATCTACATGAATCATATTTTTTTTTCTTATAAATGTGGTGTTAGGGCTAACTTACCTTCGATCCCTGTCAAGATTTGAACAAGTAGAATATTTTTCCTTTAGTTGGAATTTAAACTCGGGAATCACCAAATTACCCAAAGTGCAACATGAATTGCAATTCGTAGAACACATTTATATGACTTAATTAGTCTAAGTGAGCTTTCTTTCATTATTACCAATATTAATTTTATTCCATTTGTTTAAATTTTGATAGTGATCAAGGCAAGTTAACCCTGACATCACACTTACAAGAAAAATAATTACGATTCATGTTATAATTAATGGATCTGCATATATCAAGAACCATGTGGTTAATTAATAAAGAAACAAGCACTAATACTGTAAACATGTTTTGCAAATCTTTGAATGAAACATGTTCCTATGTTTCTTTAGGATACAATATAAGTAACCAACATTCTAACGACATTGGCTTGTGTCCCACCATTGTAACTTATAAATCGTTTACTTCACTCATTTGTAACGACATTCTAGATCCTAGCAACACAAACATTAATATACTATTTTTCTTGATGTTTCAAGCATGCCTTATTGAAACACCCCAAAAAAATTTAAGATAAGATAAAAAATTATTCTTCATATATGTATAGATTGAATTCGATAATTTTTAATTTGTATATGTATATTAAGGTTCATTCCTAAGTGAAAAAAGTGTTCCGAATGTGATTCATGTTATACATAATGGATCTAGCATGTACTAAGAACCATGTGATTAATTAATAAAGAACAATCACTATATGTTTCTTTAGGATACAAATGTAAGTAACAAACATTGTCTCAGCGAGGAACATGGTATGTTTATATAAGTAAACCATTATTAAACACCATGTTTCATTGACTTTTAATAGGTTAATTACAGATTGATCAACATTAGTCTAAGGGAATCATTAGTCTGCTGAGTCTAGAAACTTTTAAATAAATAAAAATATATATCAAATTATTCTTAAAAGGTGTCCTTAAATAAAGTTTGACTCTAAACCATCAATTTAATTGAATATAACACACACACACACACACACACACACATATATATATATATATATATATATAATAAATATAAATATAAATAAATACTACCTTAAAAGCATGAACTCCCAAACTTGAATGTTAAATTATTATAATGCCTCCAATTAAAAATAATCAATTTATTTTATTTATTAATTTAATAATATTAAAAGTAAATACCTTTTCACATTAATGGGTTGTAATTTTTTCAAAGGGTTGTGACTTTTTTGACGGGTTGTAACTTTTTCGATGAGTAGCTACTTTTTCGAAGGGTTGTGATTTTTCCAAAGAATTGTTACTTTTCCCAAGGGTTGTGCCTTTTCCGATGGGTTGTAACTTTTCTAAAAGGTTGTGTAACTTTTCTGATAAGGCACAATTAACACCTATTCATACTACTATTTGTTAGCTATAAATAGAGGGTTTCCGCTTACTTTTAAACTACAATTTTTTTAAAGTTTTCTTTTCTTCTTCTCCTTAAAAAAATCTCAAGAGTTATTTGGAAGAATTGATTAAGTTAAAAATTCAACAAAATTTGAGGTACCATATAAGAAACTGTCCGTGAACAAATTGTAGTAAATCATTCATCAATTCACACTAATATTTTTCTTACGATTTTCGTGAGTTAATAGTGATGAAAAGATGTGGGAAAGACAATAGTAATAAACAAATGTGAAAAAAGTCACATGATTTGGGTAACATATTTCTTCTTTGTTTTTTCATTTTTCATTCTTTCACACTCAAACAAAGGAATTTCTTTCTAATTTTACTAAAACAACGGGCATCAACATTGTCCATTGAATTATTAGTTTTGATGTTATATCCACTATTTCAAAAATAGATTTTCACTTTTACTTATAATATGATCATATAATCATGATAATAATTATATTATTTTTTAATACATATGTAAGTAAAAATGACCGGAGAAAGTAACGTGTTGGTGGGAAGATATTTCAATCAAATGGAACACTATAGTGAATGTAGCATGAACATATATTTTCGTCTTCCTTCTCCATTGGCTATGTATTGTTCCATATGTTTTTTCTTTTTTTATATTTTTATTGAGTATGAAAATTTTCAAGTATGAATTTCTTGTTATTTTGTGATCATTTAATTTTAGAAAATGTTATGTCACAAGATATACTGCTTGAAAGCTATATAAAAATAGATAAGAAAACAGTGATTGGTTATAAAATATTCTTAAATCAAATTAAGGAATCTATAAATGACACTTTAAATTTTATTCATCAATTAATTTTTATTATTAAAAAAGGTAAATATTTTATATCATCATAAAACTTCTATAAGATACTAGATACTTTCATTAGACAACAAATATATGATATGTATGCGGCAGAAAAAATGAAAAGACTACAATTCTACAAAGATAAGGTAGAAACTTAATGAAATGAAATATGTTTCACCAAATGTGATGTTCATATATTAAAATTAAATTATGCTACTAAAAAAATATATATATAACAAAGTGTTGGTCAAGCTAAATATTTGACATACACTCAAGCCTCTATTTAACCATCATTCATTATAACAACAAAGTACCTTTTTTTTTGTAAAATTACCTCTCTATAATAGTCTTACTCAAATATTAATTGAGCAATAATATTTTTTATAAAACATAAATTACGTATAAAGATAAAATATTGAAATATTTATGGTAATCCTTATTAGTGGCATGCACATACTAAATTTCAAGTGTGAATTTTTAAGAGAATAATTATACTTAAATGGTGTCCATCATTTATTTTCATAACCTCAAGAAGAAAGGCTATTGATATTTTTTTTAAAAAAAATTGTTGGTTAGATATTTTTACAAAATTGAGTGAAGTAAAAATAATACTACTAAAGAAATATCACTTGCTCACCATATTTAAATTCTGATTGTATTTTGAAATGTCTAAATGATATCTTGTCAATATGATCTCAAAATACAAGTAACTCTATGAAAATATGTATTAATCATTTAAGAATATTGGTTCTATGTTCTTTCAATTATAATTATTTACTAAAAACATTAATTTAGTAATATTAATTCTATTTTACAACATCGTATACTATACATGCGATACACACGTGCAATGCACGTGCCATGAAACTAGTGTGTGTATATATATATATATATATATATATATATATATATATATATACTACCTTAAAAGCATGAACTCCCAAACTTGAATGTTAAATTACTATAATACCCCAAATTAAAAATAATCAATTTATTTTATTTATTAATTTAATAATATTAAAAGTAAATACCTTTTCACATTAAAGGGTTGTGACTTTTTCAAAGGGTTGTGACTTTTTTGATGGGTTGGGACTTTTTCGATGAGTTGTGACTTTTCCGAAGGGTTGTGATTTTTCCAAAGAGTTGTGACTTTTCCAAAGGATTGTGCCTTTTCCGATGAGTTGTGACTTTTCCAAAAGGTTGTGAATTTTTCGATGAGCAATGACTTTTTCAAAAGGTTGTAACTTTTCTGATAAGGCACAATTAGCACCTATTCATACTACTATTTGTTATCTATAAATAGAGGGTTTCCTCTCACTTTTAAACTATAATTTTTTTAAAGTTTTCTACTCTTCCTCTTCTTAAAAAATCTCAAGGGTTATTTGGACATGTTGAATAAGTTAAAAATTCAACGAAATTTGAGGTACCACATAAGAAAGACTCCGTGAACAAATTGTTGCAAATCATTCATCAATTCACACTTATATTTTTTCTTACGATTTGCATGAGTTAATAGTGACGAAAAGTTGTGGGAAAGACAATAATAATAAACAAATGTGAAAAAAGTCACATGATTTGGGTAAAATATTGCTTCTTTGTTTTTTCATTTTTTATTCTTTCACACTCAAACAAAGAAGTTTTTTTTTCTAATTTTACTAAAACAACGGGCATCAACATAGTCCATTTAATTATTAGTTTTTGTTGTAAAACAAGAGGAAAATGTAAGAATACACAAACAATAAAGGGAGACAAATGGTGATGGAAAGTATAGAGTGGAGAATATTATTTAAACTCTTCAAGTGTATTTCACAAAGGTGAAAGACTACCCTTTTATAGGATATTCAAACCATCATTTTACAGCATTTGACAAATACGTTAGAATGAGTTAATTAATATAATAACTAGATACATTACGTTAGGAATAGATCAAGTGAAACATCCACCATTAAATGGATTTGTAAAACTCCCCCTTGGATGTTTATAGATAATGTGCCTTGTTAAAACATTACTAGGAAAAACCCAGTGGGAAAAAGCCTAGTAAAGGAAAAAGAGTACACATATCTTGTAATACGCCTTGAGTGTTGCCTCATTAAAAACCTTACTAGAAAAACCTAATGGGACAAAACCTTGGCTAAAGGAAATAGAGTACAACGCGTATTTACTCCCCCTGATGAAAAACTTATTTGATATCTTGGAGACGACGCATTCCAATCTTATATCTTAGCTTCTCAAATGTTGATGTTGGCAATGCCATAGTAAATAAATTTGCAAGATTATCACTCGAACGAATCTGTTGAACATTTATCTCACCATTCTGTTGAAGATCATGTGTGGAAAAGAACTTAGGTGAAATATGTTTTGTTCGGTCTCCTTTGATATATCCTCCTTTTAATTGAGCTATGCAAGCAACATTATCTTGATACAATATTGTTGGATTCTTTGTTTGCACAAAAAGACCGCATAATTGCAAAATGTGTTGAGTCATTGATCTCAACAATACACACTCTCGACTGGCTTCATGAATGACTATTATCTCTGCATGATTTGAAGAAGTAGCAACTATTATTTGCTTCATCGAACACCATGATATAGGTGTACCTCCATATGTGAATAAATAGCATGTCTGAGATCGGGCATTATATGGGTCAGAAAAATATCCCGCATCTGCATAACTGATCAACTCTGACGTGGATGCATTAGAATAAAACAATCCCATATCAATTGTTCCTTGAAGATATCTGAATATATGCTTAACACATTTTCAATGTCTTCTTGTTGGACATGAGCTGAATCTCGCCAATAAACTTACTGCAAAACAAATATCTTGTCGGGTATTGTTGGCTAGGTACATTAGTTCCCCAATAGCACTAAGATATGGTGTTTCATCATCAAGAATCTCGTCATCCTTTTCTTGAGGTCGGAATGAATCTTTATTTATATCGAGAGATCTCACAACCATCGAGGTACTCAATGGATGTGATTTATCCATGTAAAATCGCTTTATAACCTTTTCATTATATGTTGATTGATAGATAAATATTCCACTTTTCAAATGTTCAATCTGAAGGTCAAGACAAAATTTTGTCTTTCCAAGATCTTTCATTTCAAATTCTTTCTTCAAACACTCAACAGCTTTTGAAAGCTCTGTAGGAGTTTTAATGATGCTCAAGTCATCAACATAAATAAATATTATTACAAATTCATACTTTGACCTTCGTATAAAAATACAAGGACAAATAGGGTCATTCTTATACCCTACCCTTCCTTTAGCAAATATTTACTAAGACAATTATACCAGATTCACCCTGATTGTTTTAATCCATGTAAGGATTTTTGAAGCTTTATTGAACAATTTTCTTTTGAATTATTATATGCTTCAGTTAATTTGAGTGCTTCAGGAATTTTCATAAAATTATTGTGGTCTAGTGAGCCATATAAATAGGTTATGACAACGTTCATTAGATGCATTTCAAGCTTTTCATGAATTTTCATATTTATTAGATACCTGAAGGTAATTGCATCTACCACATGAGAATATGTCTCCTCATAATCAATGTCAGGTCTTTGCGAAAATCCTTGTGCCACAAGTCGTGCTTTATATCTTACGATTTTACCATTTTTATTGCGTTTTCACACAAAAACTCATTTGTACCCCACTGGCTTGACACCTTCCGATGTTCGGACAATTGGTCCGAAAACTTCACATTTTTCAAGTGAAGCCAATTCTTTTTGAATTGCTTCCTTCCATTTTGACCAATCATTTCTCTGTCTACATTCATTGACAGATCTTGGTTCCAAATGATGTTGCATTATTTCAACTGCAACATTATAGGAAAAAATATTATCCACCACAATATTATTTTGATTCCACCTTTTTCTCATTGAGACATAATTTATAGAGATTTCCTCATTCTCATTATTTTCAGGTACATGAACCTCCTATGTAGTGTCATCATTTATTATGTTTCGAAGTTCTTCATGAGAAATTGCCTTCATATTATGATCATTTATTCCTTTTCTTTTTCGAGGATTTTTATCCTTCGAACAAATTGGTCTACCACGTTTTAAGTGTGGTCCAAACTCATTTGCCTTAACATTTTGTCCTATCGGGACATCAACTCGAACTTGAGCATTAGCAGCTGGGATATATGATTTAGTAACCCATGGAAGGTTAGTAAATGCATCCAGCAGTTGATTTGCAATATTTTGCAAATAAATCATCTTTTGAACTTTTTGCTCACATTGATTTGTTCGAGGATCTAAATGAAACAATGAAAGTGAATTCCAATCTATCTTATTTTCTAGCTGAGTTTGTTATCCCCCTAATGTTGGATATACTGATTCATCAAAATAACAATCAGCAAACCTTGTCGTAAATAAATCTCCTGTTCTAGTTTCCAAATATTTTATAACAGAACGAGATTCATACCCAACATATATCCCCAACCTTCTTTGGGATCCATCTTTGTGCGTTGTGGCGGAGCAATTGGAATATATACCGCACAACCAAAGATTCTAAGATAGGAAATGTTTGGCTCCTAACCAAAAACCAATTGTAATGGGGAGATGTCATGATAATTGGTTGGCCTTATGCGCACAAGTTCCGCTGCATGCAAAATAGCATGCCCCCAAACCGAAACAGATAACTTTGTCCTCATCAACAATGGTCTAGCTATCAATTGAAAATATTTAATCAATGACTCTACTAAACCATTTTGAGTATGAACATATGCAACAGGATGTTCAACTGTTATTCCAGTGGACAAATAATAATCATTAAATTCCTGAGATGTCAACTCACCAGCATTATCAAGATGAATTATTTTTATTACATAATCTGTAAATTGTGCTTTTAACCTTATTATTTGAGCCAACAATCTCGCAAAAGCCATATTACAAGTTGATAATAAGCACACATGAGACCATATTGTAGATACATCTATCAAGACCATATAATATTTAAATGGTCCACATGCAGGGTGAATAGGCCCACATATATCACCCTCTATCCGTTCAAGAAATGTGAGAGATTCCACTCCAACCTTAGCCGCTGAAGGTTTGGTAACCAACTTTCCTTGTGAACAAGCAACACAAGATAATTCATTTTATTGAAGAACATTTTGGTTCTTCAAAGTATGCCCATGTGAATTCTCAATTACTCTACGCATCATATTTGTAACACCCCGACTTTTCTAAACGTCTAAATTAATTCGTACACTCGTGGAAAGACAAAGAGGGTGAGTAATAAATTAAAAATGATGTGGTATGTCATATTTTAAGTATTCAAGGGTTGTATCTCAAGTTTTGAAGTAAGGTAAGTCGTAAAATAAAAGTGGGCAAAAATTATCGTAAGTTCCTTTTTAAAGATTTCTCTAAAATTTGGTTCAAATGTTCCTGAAGTTTTCTCCCAATCTATAACGAGTTATAGGTCCCACGACCCATTAAATCGAAGGTCTACGAGTCTAGTTTCAAACACATCAAACGGTTTGTTCATACGACTTCAGAATAGAGATATATTTGCATTTTTTGTGAGATTGCGCAAGTAAGCACGTGAGGTGGGTCCCCTAAGTCGGTGGAAGCTTATAAGATAGCATCTTCTTCATTTTTTTCATTCCATATCGTGAGAAACCAACAAAAATCAGAGAAATACTCCTCAAATCATCCTTGTATGTTGATGATCTCTTCTTGGCCTTTTATCAAAAATTGCCCTACGCCGCAAGCTCGTCATTTTGGTATAATTTTCACGGTGAATTGAGCGGTGTAGCTCCNTTTTCATTCCAAATCGTGAGAAACCAACAAAAATCAGAGAAGTACTCCTCAAATCATCCTTGTATGTTGATGATCTCTTCTTGGCCTTTTATCAAAAATTGCCCTACGCTGCAAGCTCGTCATTTTGGTATAATTTTCACGGTGAATTGAGCGGTGTAACTCCATGGAGGTTATGGCAGTAGGGTTTTTTTCAGTGGAGTGATTGTATTCAAGTGTTTTGGTTATTTAAAGAAAGGTAGGAATCACCTTTTATTAGTTTACGGATACCTTAGGCCTTGGATTGTAGTTTACGATAGAAATCCGCATCGATTGTCAAATTGTCGTAGTAATTTTTATCCTTAATTACTGATTGATTTTACCTTTTTCTTTAGTGTTGTAGTGGTGTGGACAGAGGTATTTTCTGCATAAATTATAAAGGAAAAGGTATGTTAAGGCTACTCCCTTCGTTCGGCATGTTTCCTTAGAGCTTGGGAGTGATATAATAGAGTAGTTAATGTTAGTTATGTTGTAGATGTAATTGTGAGTGATTGGCTGATTGAGTGGTTATAAACCCTCATTTTAGGGACTCATAATCTATTCAGAACAACCCTAATTTAGGAACAACTTGGACATTACTCATATATATTATTTATAGCTAAATTGCTCTTCAGCCTATTTAATTGTTTGTTGCCTCCCTTGGGGCTATTGTGGTTACTTGTTGAGCTATGAACTGCCTATGGGGGCTATGATGATGTCTAATAGGACTATGCTATTGCCAAAGAGGGCTATGTGTTGCCCACGGAGTTATATTGATGCCAAAGAGTGTTATGTGTTGCCTATAGGGCTATTTTGACGCCAAAGAAGGCTATGTATTTTCTTATAGGGCTATGTGATGCAAAAGAGGGCTACGTGCAGCCCACAGAGCTATGATGTTGCCTAAGAGGGCCATGCGCTGCCTACGGGGCTATATTGTTGCCAAAAGGGCTATGTGACTTCTTGCAAAGACAAGGGACAACTGATAAGGTTATGTAGATTTATTTGGCACTTTCTGGGCTTATGGGGGCCTAAATAGGTGGTATGTTATTTCTACCTACCGGGTTTATGGGGGTTTGGTTAGGTTGATGTTTGATTAGTATTGTATTTTATTAGATTCAGTAGTGGGTTGGCATGCTTATCTAAAGTTGATTTCCTTACCTGATTGCTTTTGGTATATTATGATACTATCTCATTTAGTCTATAGCCTTTCATACTCTGTACATTATTTTGTACTGAAGCCCCATTGCGTAGGGGCGCTACATTCATGCATGCAGGTCCTGACAGACGATCGAGTAGACCTCCTCAGTAGCATGATTGACTTATATTCGGTTGACTAGCCCTTTTTCTCCGGAGCTGCCAGAGTTTGGAGGTTTGCTAGCTTTTGTTGTGTATATTTTTATGGGTAGGTTGGGGCCCTGTCAAGCCAATCTTTACTACTCTTTGAGGCTTGCAAATTAGTGTGTACGGTGTAGAGCTAGGTTATGGCCACGCTGACCTACTTTTGTTGGTTTGCTGAAGCTTTTGAGCTATTTGTTATATTGTCTTGATATAGACCTGCTTCCAGTTTTTGTATAGATATCATGGTGGCCTCGACGGCCCAGTCAGGACTTCTGTGCTAGTTGGGTATTTCTTTATATGAACTCTTGGGAGTAGCTGTGTAACATCCGACAAGTTGAAATGACTATGAAGAGGCTTAAAAATCGAAAATAGTCATTTTTGGAAAAATTTAAAAATCTGGATATTTGGCCAAGTGTAGAAATCAGTGAGTTTTGGCCAACTTTGAGTAGTCATAACTCCTAGCTCAGGATGATTTAGGAGTAGTTCCAGTTATGGTTGTGAAGGTTGTGGAATGATCTTTCCAACGCCACCGAATTTGCTCAATTCCGAGTTCGTATGAGCGAGTTATGCCCGTTGAAAGTTGGGCAGTTGGCAGGGAATCCGTCCGGAAAATTTAAGGGCATTTTGGTCTTTTCCCTAGTTTTTCTTTTGGGGTTACATTTTGTGTTAGGACGATTTTGGATCATTTTGTATCCCATTTTAAAAAGGGTAAAAAGCTAGAGCTTGAGAAGAAGAAGAGAAGAAGGGGAAGAAGAAGAGAAGAAAGAGGAGATCAACTAGTTTCCGTCAAAGTTCCGTCGTGGAAATCATCGGGGGTTATCCCTATCAAGGTATGTGAGTCCTTAGTGTGGATTGATCCTTTCCCCCACACACCCAACTCATTTTGTTATTGAGAAAAATGATTAGTTGTGTCTTGAAGTTGTTGGTTGTGTTGTTGTTATTGTTGATTGTGTTGTTGAAGTCCCTTGTGATTTGGGACATGTTTCTGGTTGGTTTTTGAGTTGATATCTGTTGTATATAAAGGGTTTGATGATGCTAAGTGTTTGGGGCTGGAAACCTTGGAGTTTAGAAGGTTTAGAGTAGAAGAAAATAAGGAGAAAAGTCAAAGTTATCGGAGAAAAGGGGTGGCGCGTCGCGCCCCAAGAAGTGCTTTGGCCTTCACCCCTTGGGGCGCCGCGCCATGCAGAGCGCCTCAGCTAGCCCTCTGAGTTTCAAGGGTTGGCGCTCCACGTCTTGCAGAGCGCCAAGGACGCCAAGTTCCCCCTTTCTTTCCACACTTTCTCATGCATGTTCCTAGGTGTTATACCTAGGTTTCCTAGTTGTTTCCAAAACTCTAATGTACATTTAAACCTCCCGAACTCATCTATAAACATGCTATTATAGGTCTTGAATCCGTAATCCAATTCAAGGCGAGTTAGTATCAAAGTCAAGTGAAGTTAGAGTCAAGTAAAGTAAAGTCAATAAGTAAGTCCAAGCAAGTCCTCTAAGCTTTTCAAGAGTCGTTATTGAACGTTTTAACTTCGTTTCAAGTTTCAAAGTCAAGCAAGAGTGTTCAGTTCCAAGTCAAGAAAAGAGTCGCAAGTTTCAAGTCGAGTAAGAGTCTTGGGTTTCAAGTTAAGTCAAGAGTTTAAAGTTGAGTCCATTTTCTCAAAAGCTATTAGGGAACTAAGTATTCCCAAAGAAGTTTATAAATGTGTTTACATTTAAGTAAGGAAGGAACCATGTTTTCCAAAAGAGAATTTGGGCTAAGTTTTGAGTAATTATCTCAATTAAAGAAAGATGTATTTAAAGCATTTATGAGCCAAAGTATTTTGTGAGCAGTATTGAGCACCGAATTGGGGACGCGAGTTCACATTAACTCAACTCTCCACAAGAACCATGCGCCAACATGGGACTTGACGTATCATTCTTTTTAGATGATTACGTAAGATTAAGCTAGTGGATCCACTAAGCAATAGTAAGGTCCTATATCATGACAAGGTATAGGATGGTCCTTGGGCAACGTGAGGTAAAACGTTGTATCATCACTAGGGCTCATAGTGGTGGTTGTCGGTTAAAGAACCTCCCACAAAAGTTATATTACCTTTAAATAAGAAAAGTTGAGTTTGTTATTGTTTTATCATTAACGAGCTAAGTTGTTTACATTGTTTTGCAAGCTAATTATATATTGCATGTGTCTTATTGCTTTCTATTTTTGAGTTCAATTGTTCATGAGTCGAATAAAGTCAAGGTAAGTATTCTGTCTTGTATTCCTTTCAAGCTTAAGTCGTGGTTTAGCTTTCCAGCTCGCATACTCGTACATTCCATGTACTGATGCCAGTTGGCCTGCATCTTATTATGATGCAGATACAGGTACCCCGAATCAGCATCCTGCACGCCGTTGATCCAGCTGAGCACTCCAGAGTCAATGGTGAGCCTCTTTATATTCCGGAGGACTCAATTATTTTGTGTTCTTAGTTTTGTTTTATTAGGGTGTTGTGGGGTCTGTCCCAACATCCATCTCAGTATTTAGAGGATTCATAGACAGTCAGTCAGTTAGTTTTGAGTCTCTCATCTATGTATATATGTAAATATTCTATTTTGAGACTCGAGTTGCCTTTGTGGCCAAATGTTATAAGTTAAGTTGTTTTGTAACCTTGAGTTTGCATTGATTTTTCTATTGAGTTAGGTTTCCGCTGAGTTAAAAAAGCCAGGCCAAGGTTTTTCTTGGGGCCAACAATGGTCTCCGAGTGGCGGTCCCGCCCAGGGTGTAGGCTCGGGGCGTGACAACTTGTTTCTTTTATATATATGTTGACATAGGCCTTACCGGCCAAGGGCTTAGTTTTAAGCCGGGATATACTAGTTTGTTTTCTTGATTGCATGTGTCTGCCATGTGCTAGTAACAAATAGTTCAACATGGTCAGCTTGGGTCTGAGTTTTGGCATTAGGAGCTAGTTGCGCCCCTTGAGTTTGGGGTGTGACAAACTTGGTATCAGAGCAACGTCGTATCCTAGGGAGTCTGCAAGCCGTGTCTTGTAGAGTCTTGTTTATAAATGTGTTGTGCACCACCTTCGATAAGCAAGAAGCTACCGGGAATGTTAGAATGACTATCTTTCTTTTGCTCACCTCGTGCTATAAACGATGTCTTAAGGGTTGATGTTTCTTGCTTATAATTGATACTTGTATGCAGATAGAGATGGTTGACACTGGACATACCACATTTAGCCAGGGTCTAGATACAGCTGCAGGCGAGGGTACCGGCAAGGTACCACAGGTGGAGGTAGCCCATTATGAGACCCATGGGGAAATACCTTCTTTGCCCCTATAGATTCTCCATCGCTACAGGAACCTCCGAGGGCTACAGGACTTTTGGCTCCACCAGTTGTACCACCTCTAGTTCATCCTATTCCATCTGATCAGGATTTCAAGGGTGTAGTATATATGTTAGCACAGTTAGTAGTTGCACAGCGCCAGCCAGTTGTACCAGATGTTGCCAGACCTTTCTGAAGGGCCTAGAAGTTCGAGAGTTCGTGAATATCTTGCCTTGAATCCTCCATAGTTCACAAGGATAGATCGCTGAGAGGACCCACAGCAGTTTGTTAATCAGCCTCATAGGATCTTCAGAGTCATGCATGCCTCAGCGACTGAGTCAGTTGAGTTAGCAGCATTTCGATTGCGTGATGTTGCAGTATTTTGGTACGAAAGTTGGGAGAGATCTTGGGGAAAAGATGCATTTCTACCCACTTGGGATAGCTTTACAGAATCTTTCATAGATCACTATTTGCCTCGAGAGATTAGGGATGGCCGGGTGGACCAGTTTCTGAACCTCCGACAGGGTAGCATGAGTGTCCGAAAGTACGGGCTGAGATTTGATTTATTGGCTAGATATGCACCATCATTTGTTGATACGATGCATGACTGGGTGCGTAGATTTGTGGGAGGGATTGACTTAGACTATATCGATGCTTGTTCTACCGTTACACTAAATAATAATATGGATATCTCGCGAATTCAGGCTTTTACAAAAGGCATAGAGGATCACCGACATCTACAGTATATTAGTAAGAGGGTCGAGAGAGAGAGACAGAAGAGGGCTAGGCCCGCTGGTTCACCGGGAGATTCTCAGGGTGGTCCTAGACCACGACATTCTATTAGACCACCTAGACCTCCACCATAGCAGTTCTAGGGTAGTAGATTTGATTGTCAGGGACAGTCAGGCCAAGGTGAGGGTTAACGAGCATCAGGCTCGCAACAACAGAGGGGTTCAGACCAAGCTAGGACATCCCTACCGCGTTGCACTACTTGCGGTAGGATGCATTTTGGAAGGTGCAGACAGTGTTCCACAGGTTGTTATTCTTGTGGACAGGAGGGGCATGGGTGGAGAAACTGCCCTACCATAGGTCAGGGTGGTATAGGTTAGTTTACCAGGTCAGCAATAGGTTCATCCTCATCTGCATAGTCTACAGGGTGTGGACCCCAGACTTCAGCACGTAGAGGTAGAGGTGGAGGCAGAGAGGGAGCATTTAGTTCTGGTAGTGGACAGAACCATACATATTCATTAATCGGCCGACAAAACTCAAAGTCATCACCAGATGTTGTGACAGGTACATTGATTGTTTGCTCCCATTGTGTTTATGCTTTGATAGATCCTAGATCTACTCTATCTTATGTTACTCCATTTATTGCGGGGAAGTTATGTATAGTAGCAGTCATTAAATCGACCCTTTATTGTATTTACACCAGTTGGTGAGTTTATTTTTGGTAGGAGAGTCTATTGAGGTTGCCCGGTAGAAATTATCGATCGTCAAACCTCTGTACACCTGGTAGAGTTAGAGATGGTTGATTTCGACGTCAATATGGGCATAGACTAGTTAGCATCTTGCTATGCTAATGTTGAGTGTCGGAGAAAGATTATTAGATTCCACTTTCTAGGAGAGGCAGTTCTGGAATGGAAAGGCAATACATCAATGCAGAAAGGTAGGTTTATTTTCTATATTAAGGCGATGAGGATGATCACTAAGGGTTGTATTTATCATCTTGTTCGCGTTCATGATATAGTTGTAGAACCATCGACTCTTCAATCTATTCCAGTAGTTAATAAGTTTCTAGATGTATTTCCAGACGAGCTCCCTGGTATCTCTCCAAAACGAGAAATTGATTTTGCTATCGATATGCTACCAGGTACACAGCCCATATCTATCCCTCTTTATAGAATGGCTTCTGATGAGCTAAAGGAGTTGAAGGATCAGCTAAATGACTTGCTAGATAAAGGCTTTATCAGGCCTAGTGCTTCACCATGGGGTGCGCCAGTGTTATTCGTGAGGAAGAAAAATGGCTCACTAAGAATGTGTATCGATTATCGACAACTGAATAAGGTGACTATAAAGAATAAGTATCCCCTTCTGAGGATTGGTGATTTATTTGATCAGTTACAAGGTGCTGCATGTTTCTCAAAGATTGATTTAAGATTAGGGTACCACCAGATACGAGTTCGGGAGAAAGAAGTTCCAAAGACAACTTTTAGAACCAGATATGGACACTTTGAGTTCTTGGTAATGTCTTTTGGATTAACTAATGCCCCAGCAGTGTTCATGGACCTGATAGATAGTATATTGAGGCCGTATCTAGACTTGTTTGTGATTGTATTTATTGATGATATTTTGGTGTTTCACGTTCAAAAGATGAGCATGCAAATCATTTGCGAACAGTCCTTCAAGTTCTCCGAGAGCAGGAACTTTATGCAAGGTTCTCCAAGTGTGAGTTCTGGTTGAGCTCTGTGGCTTTCCTAGGCCATATTGTATCAGATGCAGGCATTGCAGTTGATACACAACAGATTGAGTCCGTAAAGACTTGGCCCAGACCCATGACTCTGACTGAGGTTCGTAGTTTCTTAGGATTAGCTGGGTAATACAGAAGGTTTGTAGAGGGGTTTTTCTTCACTTTCGGCACCATTAACAAAGCTGACTCAAAAAGCAACTAAGTTCCAATGGACTGAGGCTTGCGAGCATAGTTTCCAGGAGCTTAAGGACAGGTTGACATCAGCACCAGTTCTAACATTGCCAGAGGGTTCAGAAGGCTATGCGATGTACTGTGATGCTTCTGATGTTGGGATGGGATGTGTTCTAATGCAACATGGTAAGGTTATTACATATGTTTCAAGGCAGTTGAGAAAGCATGAAAAGAACTATCTGACCCACGATTTAGAGTTGGCTGCAGTTGTGCATGCATTAAAGATCTGGAGACACTATTTATATGGCGTTCATATTGACATCTTCACAGATCATAAAAGCCTTCAATATATCTTTAAACAAAAGAAGTTAAATCTGCGACAACGTCGATAGCTTGAGTTATTGAAAGACTACCACATAGATATTTTATATCATCCAGGAAAGGTGAATGTGGTATTCGATGCCCTCAGTCGAAGACCTATGGGTAGTTTATCCTATTTAGGTGCTATGAAGCGTGAGCTAGCGCGAGAGCTTCATCAATTAGCTAGCTTGGGAGTCAGATTGTTAGAGGCAGAAGATAGTGGGGTANTCGAAGACCTATGGGTAGTTTATCCTATTTAGGTGCTAATAAGCGTGAGCTAGCGCGAGAGTTTCATCAATTAGCTAGCTTGGGAGTCAGATTGTTAGAGGCAGAAGATAGTGGGGTAACAATTCAGGACACAGCCGTATCATCTCTAGTTGTAGAAGTGAAATCACGGCAACAAGAGGATCCTAGCTTAGAGTAGCTTAGAGCCAAGGCTCAGAATCAACAGACTTTAGCATTTGATATAGCAGGAGATGGAGTCCTTAGAAGTAGCGGTCGATTGTATGTTCCGAATGTTGCAGGGCTTCGACATCGGATTATGGAAGAGGCACATCATTCCCGTTATTCTATTCGCCCTGGTTCGAAGAAGATGTACCATGATATTAAGGAGATATATTGGTGGCACGGGATGAAGAAGGACGTTGTTGAGTTTGTTGCACAGTGTCCTAACTGCCAACAGGTGTAGGTTGAGCACCAAAAGCCCGCTAGGCTAGTTCAGGAGATAGCCATTCCTTTGTGGAAGTGGGAAGCAATTAATATGGATTTTATTACAGGGCTACCTCGATCATGTCGCAAGTTTGACTCTATTTGGGTAATTGTTGAAAGACTAACAAAATCAGCCCACTTCTTACCAGTCAGGGCTACTTTTACAGCCGAAGACTATGCAGGGTTCTATATTAGAGAGATTGTTAGGCTACACGGTGTCCCAGTATCTATTATCTCTGATAGAGGAGCACAATTTACCGCCAACTTCTGGAAGTCCTTCCAGAAAGGACTGGGGACACAAGTTATTCTTAGTACAACCTTTCACCCTCAGACAGATGGCCAGGCTAAGCGTACAATTTTGACACTCGAGGATATGATACGAGCGTGCGCGCTAGACTTCAAGGGAAGTTGGGATGACCATTTGCCTCTTATTGAGTTTACATACAATAATAGTTATCATTCCAACATCGGGATGGCTCCTTATAAGGCTTTGTATGGGCGAAAATGTAGGTCCCCATTAGATCGTTCGAGATAGGTGAGTCAGGGTTGATTGGACCCAACTTAGTACAGCAGACAGTGGAGCAGGTTAAGCTTATTCGGGAGAGGTTGCTAACAGCTCAAAGCCGACAGAAGTCATACTTAGATGTGCGACGAAGGGACTTAGAATTTTGTGTCGATGATTGGGTATTCTTAAAAGTCTCTCCTATGAAGGGTGTTATGAGATTTGGCAAAAAAGGCAAGCTTAGTCCAAGATTTATTGGGTCATATCGGATCCTTCGGAGGGTAGGACGAGTGGCTTATGAGTTAGAATTGCCTTCGGGGCTAGAATCTGTTCATCCAATTTTCCATGTATCGATGCTACGAAAGTGCGTAGGAGACCCTTATCTGGTTGTCCCAGTTGAGGATGTTCAGATCACAGAGAATTTGTCCTACGAGGAAACCCCAGTTTTCATATTAGATCGACAGGTCCATAAATTGAGGACCAAAGAGGTGGCTTCGGTTAAAGAATTGTGGAGAAACAAGAATAGAGAAAAAGTGACCTGGGAAGTTGAGGATGACATGAGGTCCAAATATCCTTACTTGTTTCATACCCCAGGGTGATGGCATATCAGTTTATATTGGTGCAGTGGGGTAAGATACCTATAATTTTTTTTATATTATTGCTTCTTATTATGGTTGTCGTCGTTGTATTTTTTCTTGCACTGTTATTCCGAAGCTATATTGCTTAGCTATTTATATCGTCCTGTGAGATGCCTAGGTTAACAATTTATGTGTTTCAAGTTCTGGATAGTCACATTCACAAAGGATACTTTGTCTAAACTTTGGCAACTCCTAAGGATATAACCGTGTGACTCAGATTTTTCATTCGAGGACGAATGTTTCTAAGGGGGGAAACATGTAACACCCCAACTTTTCTAAACGTCTAAATTAATTCGTTCATTCGTGGAAAGACAAAGAGGATGAGTAATAAATTTAAAATGATGTGGTATGTCATATTTTAAGTATTCAAGGATTGTATCTCAAGTTTTGAAGTAAGGTAAGTCGTAAAATAAAAGTGGGGAAAGTTATCGTAAGTTCCTTTTTAAAGATTTCTATGAAATTTGGGTCAAATGTTTCGGAAGTTTTCTCCCAATCTATAATGATTAATGGGTCCCACGACCCATTAAATCGAAGTCCTACGAGTTGAGTTTCAAAAACATCAAACGGTTTGTTCATACGACTTCAAAATAGAGAGATATTCACGTTTTTGCGAGACTGCACAAGCAGGCATGTGAGGTGGGTCCCCTAAGTCGGTGGAAGCTTATAAAATAGCATCTTCTTCATTTTTCTTCATTCCAAATCGTAAGAAACCCACTAAAATCATAAGAATACTCCTCAAACCATCCCTGTGTGTTCATGATCTCTTCTTGGCCTTTTATCAAAAATTGCCCTACGTCGCGAGCTCGTTGTTTTGGTATAATTTTCATGGTGAAATGAGTGGTGTAGCTCCGTGGAGGTTATGGAAGCAGGGTTTTTTTCAGTGGAGTGATTGTTTTTAAGTGTTTTGGTCATTTAAAGAAAGGTAGGAATCACCTTTTATCAGTTTACGGATACCTTAGGTCTTGGTTTGTAGTTTACGATAGAAATCCTCATTGATTGTCAAATTGTCGTAGTAATTTTTATCTTTAATTACTGATTGATTTTACCTTTTTCTTTAGTGTTGTAGTTGTGTGGACAGAGGTATTTTAGCATAAATTATAAAGGAAATGGTATGTTAAAGCTACTCCCTTCGTTTGGCATGTTTCCTTAGAGCTTGGGAGTGATATAATAGAGTAGTTAATGTTAGTTATATTGTAGATGTAATTGTGAGTGGTTGGCTGATTGAGTGGTTATAAACCTTCATTTTAGGGACTCATAATCTGTTCAGAACAACCCTAAGTTTGGAACGACTTGGACATTACTCATATATATTGTTTATAGCTAAATTGCTCGCCTTCAACGTATTTAATTATTTGTTTTCTCCCTTGGGGCTATTGTTGTCAGTTATTGAGCTATGAACTACCTATGGGGGGCTACGATGATATCTAATATGACTATGCTATTTTCAAAGAGGTCTATGTGTTGCCCACAGGGCCATATTGATGCCAAAGAGTGTTATGTGTTGCCTATGGGTCTATTTTGACGCCAAAGAAGGCTATGTACTGCCTACAGGGCTATGTGATGCAAAAGAGGGCTACGTGCAGTCCACAGAGCTATGATGTTACCTAAGAGGGCTTGCGCTGCCTATGGGGCTATATCTTTGCCAAAAAGGACTAAGTGACTTCTAACAAAGATAAGGGACTACCTATAAGGTTATGTAGATTTATTCGGCACCTTCTGGGCTTAAGGGGGCCTAAGTAGGTGGTATGTTGTTTGTACCTACCTGGCTTATGGGGGCTTGGTTAGGTTGATGTTTGATTATTATTGTATTTTATTAGATTCAGTAGTAGGTTGACATGCTTATCTAAAGTTGATTTCCTTACCTGATTGTTTTTGGTATATTATGATACTTGCTCATTTAGTCTACAACCTTTCATACTGTGTACATTATTTTGTAATGAAGCCCCATTGCCTGGGGGCGCTGCATTCATGCATGCAGGTCCTGACAGACAACCGAGTAGACCTCCTCAGTAGCACGATTGACTTCTATCAGGTTGGCTAGCCCCTTTCGTCCGGAGCTGCTAGAGTTTGGAGGTTTGTTAGCTTTTGTTGTGTATATTTTTATGGGTAGGTTGGGGCCCTGTCTAGCCAATCTTTACTACTCTTTGAGGCTTGCAAATTAGTGTGTAGGGTGTAGAGCTAGGTTATGGCCATGTTGACCTACTTTTGTTGGTTTGCCGAAGCTTGTGAGCTATTTGTTGTATTGTCTTGATATATACCTGCTTCCAGTTTTTGTATAGATATCATGGTGGCCTCGACGACCCAGTNAGCCAATCTTTACTACTCTTTGAGGCTTGCAAATTAGTGTGTGGGGTGTAAAGCTAGGTTATGGCCATGCTGACCTACTTTTGTTGGTTTGCTGAAGCTTGTGAGTTGTTTGATGTATTGTCTTGATATATACCTTCTTCCAGTTTTTGTATAGATATCATGGTGGCCTCGACGGCCCAGTCAGGACTTATGTGCTAGTTGGCTATTTCTTTATATGAATTCTTAGGAGTAGTTGTTTCTTTTATATATATATGTTGAGAGGGGCCTTACCGGCAGGGTCTTAGTTTTAAGCCGGGATATACTAGTTTGTTTTCTTGATTGCGTGTGTCTGTCATGCGCTAGTACCAAATGGTTCAACACGGTCAGCTTGGGTCTGAGTTTTGGCATTAGGAGCCAATCGCGCCCCTTGAGTTTAGGGTGTGACAATATTATAACTGGGATGGCCCAACCGGTCATGCCAAATGACAAAATCATTAGAATCAGTAAACCTTTTGTTTACCATGACATGTGATTCAACCGTACCAATATTTGTATGGTACAACCCAGAAGAAAGTGTAGGCAATTTTACATGCACGGTTCTCTTCTCCGCATTTATTATAGTAATATAAAGGTATTCCACATTTCCTTCATTTGCAATCTCAACATGATAGCCATTTTGGCGAATAACCTTGAAACTTAATAAGTTTCTTTGAGACTTACTACAATACAAGCATTATTAATTATCAATAGTGTTCCTCTAGGTAGTAATAAGGCAGTTCTTCTAGAGCCCTCAATCAATTTTGTACTACCGGATATTGTATTAACATACGTCTTTTTTATAATCAAATGAGAGAAATATTTCTTTTCTCTTAGTATTGTATGAGTTGTGGCATAATCTAGAAGGCACATATCTCCATTATTCATCTTGGATCCAATTGAAGACTGAGAAATTTTATTTATCTTCATAAAAATAAAAATACATAATAAGAAGTACGAAACTTATCAAAATAAAATTTAAGTAAATGAACTTTAAGTAATACATCAAAAACAATAACAACATTATTCATTTCCCAGTTCAATTATCAATCTTCAAGTGCGATCCCCAAAAAAGTCCTCAGCTTCTAGATGAGTAATAGCATCGAGCCCATCAAAAGCATCATCTTTCAATGCTAAATTTGCCTCAACATTCTCATCATTTTTTTGAGAAGACCCTGCCTGAGCATCATCTTTGAGAGTCAAATGTGACTCTACTTGGGCATTAGAAGAGGAGGCACCACCTTTATTTCTTTTCCTTTTAAAGGAATTTTGATACAGACAAAATGCTCAGGTGTCCGACATTCATTTTTCCAGTGACCTTTAAGGCCACAACGATGACAGTGATCGCCCTTCCCTTTAGAAGGATTATTTTGAGAACCCATATTGTTCTCCCTTTTTAATGACCACCACCTCGACGATTATTATATCATATTTGCCTTTGCCACGCCTACTCACATTATCATGGCCCTGATTATTTTGTCTTATTTCAGTCTGGTTGTGTGCTTCTACCGTGTGTGCCTCCGGTAATGGAGCACTTCCAGCGGGACGGGCTTCATGATTTTTCATTTAAAGGTCATTATGTTGCTCAATTACAGTTTTATAATCTTGAAACGTAAGTGCATCCACTCATAACGAGCCCTTGGCAATACCGTTGCCTTGAGGTGGTCATACCTCCCTTTCAAACCTATCCACAATTCAAGTGGATCTTTCATTGTTAAGTATTCAACCATCAGACTTTCATCAAGATGATGACGAAGGAAAATCATAGCTTTCCCTTTATCCTATCTTGATGCCTTATTTTCTTCGATTATACAATCACCAAGACCCTTAGCGGTAAGGTGAATTTCAGCATCAAGTACCCATGAAAAATAGTTCTTTCCAGAAATGTCAAGTGCTATAAATTCAAGCTTTGACAAATTCGACATGATGAAAACTATCATAAAATAATGGAGTTAATATTATGATGTTGGTTTGTTTATTATAAATAACAAATTAATACATTAACTAATAAAGTATAGGATGAGTATAAAATATATTATATGCATGAACATTAATGTTTGACAAAAAAAATGTTAACTCATGAAGCATTGAAACGGTAAAAGTTAAATATAGTTTCTACTTGTTTTAAGTATTTATTACTAGTTTCAATTAACGCAAAGTTTAGTAATAATTTCAAGTTGTATTTAATACAATACTATATTCTTTATGACACACAAAATATATGAAAAGAAAATACTTACGAGTATTCTAACTATCATGCTATCATATTGCTTAGTATTAAATTTAGAGTTGTAAGTTTGTAGTATAAATATCATAACAATATAAACCTTAAACGTATTGATTGTTATGCCTAGTAAAGCATCATAATAATATCTAAATCAAGTTATATATGCAGTAATTAAATTATAGATCAAAGATTTATGCAAGTCCTATTAGAGATGTTATAAACATATAAATGTATACCTGACTGTAAATGAAAATTGATTAACTTTTAGGAAAAAAAGATAATCCCGAATTAAGTAGGTCTCAATTGGTTAGAGACTCGTGTTGATAACGTGTTGTAAAACAAGAGGAAAATGTAAGAATACACAAACAATAAAGGGAGACAAATGGTGATGGAAAGTATAGAGTGGAGAATATTATTTAAACTCTTCAAGTGTATTTCACAAGGGTGAAAGACTACCCTTTTATAGGATATTCAAACCATCCTTTTACAGCATTTGACAAATACGTTAGAATGATAATTAATATAATAACTAGATACATTACTCTAGGAATAGATCAAGTACATCCACCATTAAATGGATTTGTAACAGTTTTGATGTTATATCCACTATTCCAAAAATAAATTTTCAATTTTACTAATATGATAATATAATCATGATGATAATTAAATAATTTTTTAATACATATGTAAGTAAAAATGAACGGATAAGTAATGTATTGGTGGGAAGATATTTCAATCAAATGGAACACTATAGTGAATGTAGCATGAACATATATTTTCGTCTTCCTTCTTCATTGGCTATGTATTGTTCCATATGCTTTTTCTTTTTTTAATTTTTATTGAGTATGCAATTTTTTAAGTACGAATTTTTTGTTATTTTGTGCTCATTTTAATTTTAGAAAATGTTATGTCACAAGATATACTCCTTGATATCTATATAAAAATAGATAAGAAAATAGTGATTGGTCATAAAATATTCTTAAATCAAATTAAGGATTCTATAAATAACACTTCAAATTTTATTCTTCAATTAATTTTTATTATTGAAAAAGGTAAATATTTTATATCACGATATAATTTCTATAAGATACTAGATACTTTCATTAGACAACAACTATATAATATGTATGCGACAGAAAAAATGAAAAGACTACAATTCTACAGAGATAAGGTAGAAACTTAATGAAATAAAATATTTTTCACCAAAGGTGATGTTCATCTATTAAAATTAAATTATGCTACTAATATATATATATATATATATATATGACATACTGTTGGTCAAGCTAAATATTTGACATACACTCAAGCCTCTATTTAACCATCATTCGTTATAACAACAAAGTACCCTTTTTTTGTAAAATTACCTCTCTATGATAGTCTTACTCAAATATTAATTGAGTAATAATAGTTTGTATAAAATAGATTACGTATAAAGATAAAATATTGAAATATTTATGGTAATTCTTATTAGTGTAATGCACATACTAAATTTCAAGTATGAATTTTTAAGAGAATAATTATATTTAAATGGTGTCCATCATTTATGTTCATAACCTCAAAAAGAAAGGCTATTGATATTTTTAAAAAAAATAAATTTGTTGGTTAGATTTGTTTACAAAATTGAGTGAAGTAAAAATAATACTACTAAAGAAATGTCACTTTCTCACCATATTTAAATTCTGAATGTATTTCGAAATGTTTCAATGATATCTCGTCAATATGATCTCTAAATACAAGTAACTCTATGATAATATGTATTAATCATTTAAAAACATTGGTCCTATGTTCTTTCAATTATAATTATTTACTAAAAACATTAATTTAGTAATATTAATTATATTTTACAACATCATATACTATATATGTGATACACACGTGCCGTGAAACTAGTATGTATTAATCATTTAAAAACATTGGTCCTATGTTCTTTCAATTATAATTATTTACTAAAAACATTAATTTAGTAATATTAATTATATTTTACAACATCATATACTATAATGAATAAAAAGGTGCGTCTAAAACTACGCTGATTGGTTCAAATTTATCGGTACAAGAAAGCTTAAAGTCCAGGTTGCATAAGCTATTTGGATCTTGTGCCAAATACAATGTAATGATCGTCCATGCAGTAGCGTAGTCATATATATAGCTCAGGGTGGCCAGTCGGGCATTTGTCGTCAAAAAATTATATAATATTTATATATAGAAAATAAAAATTATACGAAATATATAGATCACAAATTTTATATATATATATATATATATATATTTAACACCCTTCATACCATTTCTGACTTCGCCACTATGTCCACAATTACATTCCCAAACCAAATTGTGTTGCCTCTTAATTTCTTCCTCTAATTTTGACTCCAAGATTCAACACGAGCACCTACTTAATTAATATCCGTGCTAGTGAAAAATAGCAGATAGAGAAATGTAAGCAGAGGAGTGCTAACATCTTCATTAAAAGATATACCATGTGAATAGAATAAAAATATTTTTTTTGCGCTTTTATGTAAGTTAATGAATCTTCTTGATATAATTTTTTTATTTTTTTATTGAATTTCTTTATTTTAAATTTTGTCTCCCCAATCAATAAATAAAATTACAATTTATGAAAGTGCAATAAAACTAACTCATCCAACATACAATTAAAATGCCGGCCAAAGTGGTAGCAACATAACGCTCCAACATCCAAACAGAAACTAAAAAGATACCTAATTAATAAAGAAATCAATTATATTTCATTATATATTTTATATAGTTTGGTTCTCTTTGATACCAACAGTTAAATTCAAAAAGTCAAACTTACATCACATGTAATTATTCTCATGTAGTTCATGGTGAAAGAGAGTAATGATAGATTTAATATATTTTTGGTCAATTAAATAATAGGTTTGTGGAACATAATTTTGTCCAAGGTTTTGGAACGCATAATATGATTCATAATGTTTTTGGGGTGCTTTACAATTTTGAATTCAAGAAAAATGTTGAAGAAGCACTTCATTTTTGTGAACAATTATATGTTGATGTCATTTTTTGTGTGATGGGAGTCCACACTCTTAATTGTCTGTTACAATTAGATTATTAATTATCAAATAAGATTGGAATATTGTTCAAGGAGCAATGGACTCTGTGATAGATCGTATTAAAGAATTAGTTGACTTGATTCTAGAGGTTCCTGATTCTTTCTATAAGATAAAGAAATTGATGTCTAAGTTAGGACTCTCGTCAATCAGAATTGATTATTGTAAATATGGTTGCATGTTATCCTATAAGAATGATGTTGATCTAGAATTTTGTAAGTTTTGTAAACAAGCTCTCTAAAAGCGTGATTTCATAGAAATAAACTAAAGTTTCTATTAAGACAGTGCATTATTTAGCTCTTATATCAAGGTTGAAGAGGTTGTATGCATCAAATAGCTCTTCTCTACATAAGAGATGACACTATGAAACAAAAAAACACCACCTAGTGTTTTGTGTCATCCATCAAATGGAGAGTCTTGAAAGCATTTTGATAAAATTATTCAAATTTTACAGTTGAACCAAGGAACATTAGGTTAGGCTTATGTGCAGATGAATTTCACCCCACTTTCTATTTCAACTGCACCATATTAATGTTGGCCTTTGTTTATTACATTGTATAATCTTTCATCAGAGATGTGTATAACTAAATCATAGATGTTTTAAATTTTGTTAATGCTAGTTATCAACTTATTTATTTTATTCAACTATTTTTTTAATACTATATTCTTTTGTATTTGTAGGAAAGATATTAGGTAGGTCAATATTTCAGGAAGAGTTTTTCAAGGTAACTTACCTAATGAAAGGCAAATTCTATGAATGAAGATAAGTAACTTATTGTCATGGTTACTAGCTTCTAGATGACATATGATTATTTCGATCCTCAGAAACGGGTATTTTGGAGTTGGAGTCATTGGAGCTTAGGATTATTCTAGGACAAAATGCCAAAAAAGAGAATCAAAGGCCAGTTGTCAGTTTCAAATGTTGATACATAAAACTTGGTATGAAAGAAACGTAGAATGATACATAGAAACAATTTGTGTTTAGTAAGTCTTGCAAAAGAAAGTAAGTAATGGGGCTTTCTTGCTTAGATTTGCATTAATTTAGACAAAAATTTAACGTGATTTCATCAATTGATCTACATCTAGCTAGGGGCAAAGATGAACAATCTATTGTTCCAAAGAGAGCATAGACGAAAGTGTTTATATCCCTACTTTATTCAAATAGGACAAAACGTCGTAGTGACTCGAAAATAATCAATTAAATCAATTTTAAAAGAATTTTTAAAAAAAACAATTTTAAGGGAGTCGCCACCTAATTTTAGGAAAAACTAGGAAATCAATTAATACAAATATCTACGAAATCAATAGATTCTAGGTAAGTGTTCAAGTTATTCCGAAGGGAAGGTGTTACACATCCTTTGAAACCCACAATTGTGGGTTCCGAGTGAATTCATTGTTTTTTCAAATTGAAGGAGATAAAACGATATACAAGTAAAACAAACATGCAATATACATAAGTAATAAAACAAAACAATAATATATGAAACGACCTAAGATTTGTCTAACGTCAATAATATACACAATAATGAATAAAAAATTATATTTCAGACTCCATCTGAATAGCTTCAATAGGAGGCAACTTTGTGTATCTGTAGAGACACTTAGTAAAAGTGTTAATAATAAATAAGTACGAGTAAAAATTAATAAATCAAATAATAACTTAAAAATAAATGTTTGTTTTATTAACATGGGAGGCCTTAGAAATCGACAGTAATTTCTTCATCGACCAATTTTAACACACAAAACATATAAACTTAAACTAAATTTCCATCTTTTAATATTGGAAAGGCCTCGAAAACCGATGGAAAGATTTTTTTCATTGGCCAATTTTAACTTACAACTATTCAATACTATTCCAACAAAGTAATTGATAGGAAGTAGTTCCAAACTAAAGTAATTTTAACAATGATTAAGAAATCATGGTGAACAAATTATAGGAACAAAAAAAACACTACATAAAATCAACTCAAACAAAACAACAAAAATTAGAGCAGTAATAGAAGCAATAACATCAAAAACAAAAGTAAGAAAACATGGTCTTACAGTGATGGTTGGGTGTGGGTTTTGTTGGTGCAAAATATGGTTGGGTGTGGGTTTTGTTGGTTGCTATTTTGCATCGGCGAGCTCATGTTCGTGGGTTGGCTGTTGTTTGTCTCATTTTCGCTTGGTGAAGCAGCGAGAATGGTTTCACCAGAGGTCTGGGGTTTCCGATTGAGCTTGTGCTTGGAAAATCATGGTGGTTTGTGGGTGAGTTCACTGGTTTGGTTGTTGTTTAGATGTCAGAGACGGAGACTATTTGTTGGGGTTATGATGGGTTTTGGGAGTGGATGATGTTCACTGGCAGAAGCAATGAGGTTTTGGGTTGTTTTCCAGAGAAGATAAGAGGGTTTTTGTAACTACCGGGTTTCGTCGTTATAGAAAAGCCAATGAGGAAAAATTTTGGGTCGGAAAATTTTTTCGTAGTAACTTGGAATTTTTCAACCTAGTTAAGTTTTGGAAGAAATCGGAGTCATTAGAGTCTAGAGAATCTAATCATGAATTTGATCAAATAAGTAGATAGATAAGTCGTTAAGGAACCCATACGACTTTACGAAATTGAATTCGGGTGAATAGAACTCCCGGAATCGATCTTAGGATGAATGATATTTTATGAGCGTCGTTGGTTGGAGGTATGTTGTGAAATGGGAGTGTTGGAATATTTTAAATATCTCACTGTTTCGTGCAAGCCGCTTTGGTGGTGATTCTGGTCGCTCTGGCGGGGCTGCTGTAGCGGGGTGAGGTCGTTGTGGCAGGCCAGACATGACTTAAAGTCGTAAATAATCCCCAAAAATGTTTTATTCTGCTTTTTTCGAACATGAGAGCTAATGAACGAACCCAGGGCTTTTCTTGGTTTCCACCATTCTTGAGGCTAAAGGTAAGATTTTCACTCCCTGAATTTGTTTTTCGATCCGTAGAACGTAATCTAATGGGTAATTATCAATGGGGAATAGATTTTATCTGAGAATTATAGTGGGTAAAGCCATAATTTGGTTATTGGGATCATGGGTATGATCAAGGGTTGTTAGAATTATTAGTAATTCGGGTAATTAGTGATTATTTATTGATCCTCGTATTATATTGATTGTTTGTAGACCAAAAACAAGCGAAACGAATTCGAAAAGGGAAGGTTCATGTTTCTTAGGGTTTCAAGCTTGTTTCGAGGTAGGTGATGGTTATGATTCTATGATTGTGTGATGTATGTTTGTTCTTGCTTCATTATGATACATATATGTATGTGAATGTTGCGTTATTGATCACATTTGTTGTAAATGAGATAGATGAATGATGAATGTCATGAATCATGTCTTAATTGTATGATCTTGAGAATATACTTGTTAATGTGATTATGGCTTCCTGAATGGATCGGGTGTTGCGTTCCGACACACTAAGTTGGATCGGTTGCCACGTTCCGGCATAATTTAGGATCGGTTGCCACGTTCTGTCATAAACATTGGATTGGGTTTCACGTTTCAGTATGCTAACTGTTTGTGTTTGGGTTCTATCAGAGGACCAATGATTTGATATAATTGTGTATCTTGAGAAATGTAAAACTATACCTTGTTCGTAATGGTTGATGGTATTTATATGTTCAATATATGCATGTGATTATATTGGTGTATTAATTTACTTATGTTACACTTAGTGGGATAGCCGTGTGATCCTACCAGTACACTATGGTCGTGTACTGAAACTACACTTGCTCTTTCTTTGTTGAGTACAGGGCATCTTCAGGCGGCTATTGACAGATCTCGCTTAGAAGATCAGTGATCGTCGCTTTGAATTCATGGGTGAGCCAATCCTTTTGGGCTGCCATAGGTTCTCTTTCCGTCTACGTCCACATTTTAGACTTAGACTTGTTTTAGTTAGCATTAGTTCATTAGTTTGGGATTGTATCCCTTCTTGTTTAGACTTACAGTTGAACTTTAGATGTTTTGGTACATTGACTTTCAGGTTCTAGGTGTATTTTCATCATTGTTAGTTGTTAGATCTTCTGGAAATTTGTAGGAAATTTAGTTTTTAGCTATTTAACTTGCTTTTGTAACTTAAATGCCTTAGTTTTTGGATTAGTTGCTTGGGTTGGATTGTAGTAATAGTTCTCCCACCAAAGGGTTAGTGTGGGTGTCAATCACGATTGTCTAGGTCGTGACAAAGTAGGTATTAAAGCCTAGGTTCGTTGATCTCGATGTAACAAAATGAGTCTAGTAAAGTCTTGCGAAACGGTACGAAGACGTCTGTATCTTTCTTCGTGAGGCTATAGGACTTTAGGAAAACTCTATGTTTTCCCATGTCTCCTTCGTGCTATAACTTGATTCCAATTGGTATCTGTTGATTCGAATTGGTATCTAACCTCCTTCACTCTTCTGTCCGCAGACGGTTCCGTAATTTCCGTCAATGCTCCAGCTGAGGAATCTACAGCGAGAGGTCGCGGTCAAGGCAGGGGTAGAGGAAGAGCTAGGGGTAGAAGCCGAGGAAGAGTGGAGCCTACTAGAGATGGGGTACCAATCGAAAATGCTCCCCAAAATGAGGCCCCTCTTGTACATCATGAAGAGATAGAGAAGGATGTTGAGGTTGAAAATGTTGAGAAGGTTGGAAAAGAGGAAGAGGTATAGGCTGAGACTACCGATGTTCCTCCCATAGACCTAGTGTTAGCTCAACAGATCATGTCATTTGAAAGGATTGACTGGTCCTAGAGTGCTTCTATCTGTTCAAGAAACTCAAGCTCCCGCCAATCCTTCTATTGCTATCACTACTCCCATGGTGGGTGGAAACATAGGTATTGATTCTTTCTTCCATCCTTTGTTGTGTTTTGTTATGACTGGTAATGAGTATGAAATGTTGACTAAGTTTTTGAACCTAAAGCCTCCTATATTTCTTGGTTCTGAGAGTGAGGATGCTTATGAGTTTATCTTAGACTGCTATGAGAGGCTTCATAAATTGGGAATTGTCCATCAGCATGGGGTTGAGTTCGTGACTTTTCAACTTCAAGGTGAGGCCAAGCAGTGGTGGAGAGTTTATATGGAATGCAGATCTTCAGTTTTACCTCCACTCACTTAGACCCAGTTTCATGCTCTGTTCTTGGAGAAATACGTGCCTAGAACTTTGAGAGATCATAAGAAAGATGAGTTATGGCTTTGGAAGAAGGTGGTATGTCTATGGATGCTTACGAGGCCAAGTTCCCTGCATTGTCTAGATATGCTACTTAGTTGGTGACTAAGGAGGACGAGAGGATCCGTTTATTTATTAAGGAACTAAATTTTGAGTTGTAGGTATTATATGTTCACATGACCTCTGCAGGAAGAAGCTTTAATGAGGTAACAAACTATGTTAAGAAAGTGGAGGGGGTAAAGTGAGAAGGTCAGGCTAAGGCATTAGCAATAAGGGCCAAGAACTCGGGTAACTTTCAAGGTTCTTACTCCAAAGGATCAGGGAGACCAACAATTGCAATTAGGCCAATTCAGTCTGCCATGTCTGCCTCTACAGGTTTCCATGCCCACCGCTACAGGTAATTTCTCGGGAACTCCATCTCATAATTTGATTCTGGATAGCTAGGGAGTCGCGCCCTCGACGGGCAGCAGACCATCTTTTGATCGTACTTGCTACAATTATGGAGAACCTGGGCATATGAGGAGAGATTGTCCCCACCCACGTGTGTTGGATTCCGTGCAGCAGCCATCTAGAGAAGTGGTACTCGCGGGGAATGGTAGTAATAGTAGAGGACGTCCACAAGGTGGGCGAGGAGGTAATCAGTGAGGTCGTGGGGGTAGACGAAATGGTAACGCAGGAAGAGGCACAACACAAGCAGGCAGAGAAGTTGCTCATCGAGATGATAGAGCTCAATGTTACGCCTTTCCAGGCAAGAATGAGGTAGAGGCATATGACACAGTGATCACAAGTACTATTCTTGTCTGTGACCGGATGGCTAATGTGTTATTTGATTTGGGTTCTACTTATTAATATGTATCTGTGAGATTTGCCTCAGAATTTGCTATGATTTGTGATATACTTGATGCACCCATCCATGTTTCTACCCCAGTTGGAAAGTCTGTCATAGTCACCCATGTCTATCATGCTTGTCCTATTTTGTTTATGGATATTCAGACTTGGGTTGATTTCGTGATTTTGGATATGACTGACTTTGACATAATCTTAGGCATGACTTGGTTGTCCCCCTATTATGTTGTGCCTAATTGTAATACTAAGTCTGTAACTCTGGAAATTCCGAGAAGGGAAAAGTTAGAGTGGGAATGGGTGTACAAGCCTAAGAAAGCTAAAATCATATCCTTCATTCGGGCTAGAAAATTGGTGGGGCAGGGTTGTTTGGCTTATTTGGCTCATATTGGAGATGTTGAGGTCGAGACTCCATCTATTGAGTCTATTCTTGTGGTGTCAGAATTTAGAGAAGTGTTTCCTAATGATTTGCCTGGTATGCCTCCTGATAGAGATATAGACTTCTGCATTGATTTAGAACTTGGTACTCGTCTCATTTTCATCCCTCCGTATCGCATGGCTCCGACAGAATTAAGAGAGATTAAGGCTCAAATCCAAGAGCTTCTTGATAAAGGATTTATTCATCCTAATGCTTCTCCATAGGGTGTTCCAGTTTTGTTTGTCAAGAAAAAAGATGGTAGTATGAGAATGTGTATAGATTACCGGTAATTAAATAGAGTCATTATTCGAAACAATTACCCTTTGCCTCAAATAGATGATCTCTTTGACCAATTGCAAGGTGCGTCAGTCTTCTCTAAGATTGATCGAAGGTCTGGCTACCATCAGTTAAAAATTAGGCCTGAAGATGTGCCCAACACGGCATTTAGAACTCGTTATGGGCACTATCAGTTTTTGGTTATGTCCTTCGGTTTGACTAATGCGCCTGCAGCTTTTATGAGTTTATTTAATGGGTTGTTCAAGCCATTTCTTGATTCATTCATCATAGTCTTTATTGATGATATTTTGGTCTATTCGAAAAGTGAGGAAAAACATGTCGACCATCTTCGTATTGTTCTAGGTGTTCTTGGGAAACAAAGGTTGTATGATCAATTTTCTAGGTGTGAATTTTGGTTGACTTCGGTTGCATTTTTGGGGCATCTAGTTTCAAAAGAAGGGGTAATGGTAGATCCCCAAAAGATTGAGGCGGTTAAGAATTGGGTTCGGCCTAGCTATGTGATGGAAGTTAGGAGTTTTGTGGGGCTCGCTAACTTCTATCATCGATTTGTGAAAAACTTTGCTTCTATTGCCACCCACTTGAGTAATTTGACCAAAAAGGAGATACCATTTGAATGGACTGAAAAATGTGAGGATAGCTTTCAAAAGCTCAAGACTCTCTTGACCATCGCACCTATCTTAGCATTACCAGTGGAAGGTAAAGATTTTATTGTTTATTGTGATGCTTCACATTCTGGTTTGGGTGTTGTGTTGATGCAAGATAAGAATGTTATAGCTTATGCCTCGTGTCAATTGAAGGTGCATGAGAGGAATTATCCAACACATGATTTGGATTTGGCAGTAGTAGTGTTTGTTGTTAAGATCTGGCGATATTACCTCTATGGTGTTAAGTGTGAGGTATTTATTGATCATCGTAGTTTGCAGTATGTGTTCACTCAAAAGGACTTGAACTTGAGACAACGAAGGTGGATGGAGTTACTTAAAGATTATGATGTCAACATTTAATACCATCCGGGAAAGGCTAATGTAGTGGAAGACGTTGTAAGTCGAAATGAGGTAAGTATGGGTAGTCTAGCTTGCTTGAGTGTAACTAGATGACTTTTGGCTAAGGAAATCCAGACCTTGGAGTCTAAATTCATGCAGTTGGGCATCTCAGAAAAAGGTGGGGTGTTAGCTAGCATTGAGGTGAGGGCCACATTCATTGAAGACATCAAGGCCAAGCAATTTGAGGATGAAAATTTGAATGAACTTAAGAAAAAGACTGTGATTGGTAAGGCAAAAGAGACCACTCTTGATGCGGAAGGTGTGCTTTGTTTTAAGGGAAGTATTTATGTTACTTGAGTTGATGATTTGATCCAAAAATTGTTGTTGGAATTCCATGATTCGCGATATTCTATTCATTCGGGTGTGACCAAGATTTACCTAGATTTGATGCGAATTTATTGGTGGTCGGGCATGAAGAAGGATATAACGGAGTTTGTGGCTAAGTGTCAAAATTTTCAACAAGTGAAGTATGAACATCAAAGGCCTGCAAGTTTGGTTCAAGGAATGCATATTCCAGAATGGAAGTGGGAAAGAATAGCCATGGATTTTGTGGTTGGTCTTCCCAAGACTTTGGGGAAGTTTGATCCTATTTTAGTAGTGGTTGATAGATTGACTAAGTCAGCCCATTTCTTTCCGGTAAGAATAGATTATAATGCTGAACAATTAGCTAAATTTTATGTGACAGAGATAGTGAGGCTGCATGGAGTGCCCCTCTCTATCATCTCAGACTGTGGTACCCAATTCACATCCAACTTTTGGAGGAAATTACATGATTATTGGGCACACAACTCACTTTTAGTACCGCTTTCCATCCGTAGACGGACGGGTAGTCGGAGAGGACTATTCAAGTGTTAGAAGACATGTTGAGGGCATGTGTGATCAACTTTGGTGGACATTGGGATAAGTTCTTACAATTTGTGTGAATTCTCTTATAATAATAGTTATCACTCCATCATTGATATGACACCATTTGAGGCATTATATCGGAGGGGATGTAGATCACCCATAGGATGGTTCGAGGCTGGAGATGTGAAACCATTGGGGGTTGATTTAGTGAAGGATGCTCAAGATAAGGTGAGGAGTATTCAAGCTAAGTTTTTAGCAGCACAGAGTAGACAGAAAAAGTATGCATATCATAAGGTAAGAAAAATGAGATTTCAAACCGGTGAGAATGTTCTTCTTAAGGTATCACCAATGAAAGGGGTGATGAGGTTTGACAAGAAGGGCAAGCTAAGTCAGCGATACATTAGTCCCTTTGAGGTTCTTGAATGTGTAGGACCGGTAGCGTATAGATTAGCTCTACCTCTTAACCTATCGGGACTTCATCGGTAATTCATGTGTCCATGTTGAAGAGGTATCATGGTGACGGGGATTATATCATTAAGTGGGACTCAATTGTGTTAGACAAAGACCTCCAATATGAGGAGGAAACAATTGCAATTCTTGATCGTGATGTCCGGAAGTTGAGGACCAAGGAGATTAAATTTTTGAAAGTTCAATGGAGGCATCGTCCAGTTGTGGAAGCTACTTGGAAACCGAGATGGACATCTGAGACAAGTATCCCTAATTGTTCGTCGATTCAGGTACTACTCCATTCCTTCCTTAGCCTATTTTTCCTAAGTTCGTCATCGCGGATGAGTGATGGATAAATTGGTATCTATTGTAACGACCGGGTTCCGTCGTTATAGAAAATCCAACGGGGAAAATTTTTGGGTCAGAAAACTTTTTCGTAGTAACTTGGAATTTTCCAACCTAGTCTAGATTTGGACAAAATCAAAGTCATTACCGTCAAGAGAAATTTGGTAACAGTTAGGTGATCTAATCATAAATTTGATCGCATGTGTATATAGATAAGTCGTTAAGGAATCTGTATGACTTTACAGAATTGAATTTGGGCGAATAAAACTCCCGAAATTGATCTTAGCGTGAACAGTATTTTCTGAGCGTCGTTGGTTGGAGGTGTGTTGTGAAATGGGAGTCTTGGAATTTTTTAAATAGCTCACTATTTTGTGCAAGCCATTTTGGTGGTGATTCTGGTCTCCCTTGGCGGGGCCGCTATAGCTGGGTGAGGACCGCTGTAGAGGGCCAGACGCGACTTAAAGTCATAAATAAACCCCAAAAATATTTTATTCTGCAATTTTCAAACTTGAGAGCTAAGGAAGGGCTTTTCTTGACAGTCTTCCACCATTCTTGAGGCTACAGGTAAGATTTTCACTCCCCGAATCCATTTTTTATCCGTAGAACGTAATGTAATGGGTAATTATAGATGGAGAATAGTTTTGATCTGAGAAATATGGTGGGGAAATCCCTAATTTGGTTATTGGGATCATGGGTATGATCTAGGGTTATTTGAATTGTTAGTAATTTGGGTAATTAGTGATTGTTTATTGATCCCCGTATTATATTGATTGTTTGTAGACCAAGAACAAGCAGAACGAATTCGAAAAATGAACGATCAAGTTTCTTAGGGTTTCAAGCTTGTTTCGAGGTAGGTGATGGTTTTGATTCTATGATTGTGTGATGTACATTTGTTTTTGCTTCATTATGATACATGTATGTATGTGAGTATTGCATTATTGATCACACTTATTGTAAATGAGATAGATGAATGATGAATGCCATGAATCATGTCTTAATTGTATGATCTTGATAATATACTTGTGATTGTGATTGTGGCTTGTTGAATGGATCGCGTGTTGCATTCTGACACACTAACTTTGGATCGGTTTCCACATTTCAGCATAATTATGGGATCGGTTGCCACATTCTGGCATAAACATTGGATTGGGTACCACATTCTGGTATATTAACTGTTTGGGTTTGGATTCCATGAGAGGACCAATGATTTGATATAGTTGTGTATCTTGAGAAATGTGAAATTGTACCTTCTTCGTAATAGTTGATGATATTGTATATGTTCGATATGCATTTGATTATATTGTTGTATTGACTTACTTATGTTACACTTAGTGGGATAGTCGTGTGATCCTACCTATACATTGTGGTTGTGTATTGATACTGCACTTGCTCTTTCTTTGTTGAGTACAGGGCATCTTCAGGCGGCTATTGACAGACCTTGCTTAGAAGATTAGTGATCGTCTTTTCGAATTCAAGGGTGAGCCAATCCTTCCGGGATGCCATGAATTCTCTTTTCGTCTACGTCCACATTTCGGACTTAGACTTGTTCTGGTTAGTATTAGTTCATTACCATTTTTCGGTGCGGAGTTGGTAACTGAGGAATTCATAGAAGTGGTAGTATGGTAGGTGGTAGTGTGGTAGGTGAGTAATTTATTTTGAAGATTTTATTATAATATTCTTTTGCTAAGTGTCTTAATCTTGATATTTCTTAAATATTATGTGCGAAATTCATGATAAAATATAATAATATTTATTGTAATATTCTTCCGATAGTTGTTTTAATCTGAATATTTCATTAATATTATTTATGATATATTCTAGGTATAACATATCTTGGGTTCTTTGGTACATATATAAATTTTCTTCTAGTAATTGTTTCGATAGTTTTATTTTTTCCATAGATTCTGTCCAATATTGTAAATATTTGTAGTTCATTTTAGTCTGAATTTATTTCTAAATCGTACCATTATATTCTTTCGTAGTCTAAATCATGTAGGTCTATTTTATACCATTGTTGGTTCAATATATCTTCTGATTCGTTATCATTAAATATTTTTTCTCATATGATTCTTCTTAATTCGATTATTTTTATATCTTTAAGTATATATAAGATTAAAGTTTCATAGTTTTTTATCATTTCATCATGAACGTATGTGGTCATGTTCTTTATCATGCAGGTTTTTATTTCAAATTATTCATTCCTATCATATTCATAATTGATTAAATTCATATTAGATAATTATGAACTAGATTATTTGTTTATCATGTTCTCATGTCACTACTAGCATCGTACTTTAGCGGATATTTTCTTCTTATCAGCGCCTCAACTTTGTTTATTCCCCTAAACGGCTTCCTCGCCTACCGGTTTCAACATTAGGATGGCATAGTATAGAAGTTTTCTCCCTGTTTCCAGTGTGCTAATAAAGTAGAAATCATGATTCAAATAATTCTAATACATAATAACTAACATAAATTTATTCAATCATATATATGATATTCAGGAATATATGAAATTAGTTCCGCATATTTTTTGAACAATATACCTTTGTCTCTTGCTTAGTCATGCTATCTGAAATATCTGATTGGATTTCAGATTTTTCCATTAGTATTTTAAATATTTATCTTAGTTGAGAGAGTGTTTTCTGAAAGAGGATTTTTATTTAGGCGTTGCCTGCCTTTTCCTTTACATATGCTTTCCTTTATATAGAAAGGAATTGCTACTTTACAATCTTTCACAATACTACACGTACACTCTACTTAATAATGTGCCTATATAATATAGTATAATAATGTGCCTAATAATATAGTATATCTACATTATGATACATCCACTTATGACACACCATACCTACTTTATGACTACTTTACATCTTTTTACTATTCTTACTTTACACATGTCTACTACTATTTCTAATAAGTTAAATAATTTTATGACTTTTACATCTTTGCAATAATACGTAGATGACTTTAGCTTTCTTGGCTTCTTTTTCCATGCTTATCTCTTTCCATGCTTATTGAAATTACCCAAAAGGTTCTTAAAAATGTGCTTCGGAAGTTACCGGAAACTTGTTTAGCTATATCAAAAAAATCCGTTTCGTTTTTCGAAAATCCAACTTCATATTCTTGTTTAGGGGATCAAATTGAGTGGGAAATGGGTCTAACCCAAATTTTAGAGCAACCGTATCAAAATCCGAAATTTCCAAGTGAAGCCTTTTTCGAGGGTCTACTTTGGAGGGTCATATATCCTAGCACACAAATAATTGGGTGGTCCATAAAATATCCATGGAAAGCCCTTTGAGTTAGCTACCTATCGCACTTCGTTTCACCTCATTCGGAGTTCGGAAGAAGAAGTTATGCCCATTTTCGTAAAATCTGTCCGGCAGGAAATGCAATTTCCAGTGAGCGTTTTTACTGTTCACCCGCCTCATTTTTTTTCTAAGTGTTGGACCATTTTTCCAAAGGGCATGTGTTATTTCCTATATACCATTAGTTCAATTCCCATCTCTAAAACATTTCCCAAAACCCCTCTCCTATACTTAGACACATTTTCTCTCAAGTTCTCTCAAGAACTCTAATCCAAAACCTTCCTCAAAATTGAAGAGACTCTTGCTCCAAGTTTCAAGCTTCCATTGAAGACACTCTCAAGACCTTCATAAGAACTCAAGGTATGTGGTGTTCAACTCATGGGTCCTTCCACCCATAGTGCATAGACTCTATTCTACTCACTAATTCATGGTTTAAGTTAAGATTCAAAAATTAGTCTTGTTCTTTGTAATAATTTCCTGCACATTGAATTTTAAACATGAAAAGTGATTGTTTTGAGCATGTTGTGACTCTAGAACTTGAATCTAAATTTGGAATGGATGTGGAGATTTTCATGTGGTATTGTGGGTGTTAAAAAGGTGTTGTTGTAGGTTGTTCACTGGTTTGGCTGCATAATTACTACCCTATTTTCCATGCTCTTTGATTCCATTACATGCCTTCAAGGTGTTTGACAAAATGTCCAACTATGGAGAATTGATGAATCGATGCTTTAAAGCTTGAGTTATGAGATGTATGGCAATCCAGAGATGTGTTGATGACAAACTAAGCTTGTGTATATGTTCATTCCATACGTGAGATTGCATTAGAGCCTAATGGGAATTTCCTATATAAAGTGTTGCATGACCATGCCCGGTCCGGGGGAAAAGAACCGGACAACCATGTGAGAGGTTTATATCTCACCACCTAGGATGCTTGGGGTGTGACCAACATCAACCATGTGAGAGGTTTATATCTCACCACCTAGGATGCTTGGGGTGTGACCAACATCAACCATGTGAGGGGTTTATACCTTGCCACCAGGGTGTCCGGGTGTGAACGGCATCCCCCATCCTAAGTTGGGGTTATAGATTGGTTGGATCATGCATACACATATGATATCTACTATTAGTATAGATTTACTTAAACATGTTTTGACTTCACTTTGATCATGCATCCTCATATTGTTATTCATAATGCCTATGAAACTATTTCTTGTATTTCGATTGTGTCCTTGTCTATTGTTGTGTTGCACCCCGCATACTTAGTACATTCCAAGTACTAACGCATATTTTGCCTACATGATGTCACCATGTAGGGACCGGAGCTACTCTTGATCCTTCTCTCCATTCACGTGGCTAGTACGGTGCTTATCCGAGTTTGTTGGTGAGTCCTCAATGATTCGAGGGCTATGTTATGTTTCCTACTCCTATGTTTTGAGACTTTAGCTTGCAATTGTATTTTGACTATGAGGGGAGCCGGTAGTATGTCATGGCCCCCGTCCTATCTATGTATGTAGAGGTGTGCGTTGGACAAGTATTTTGTAAATGAGCTTGACTCTTGTTCTATGATGTCATTTTGAAATGGTTTGCCCTTAGTCCCTATTTCCCGTTAATTAATGTTGATTGTACTTCCGCGACCGATGAAGTGTGATGACAAGTTTGAGAGGCTTGTTTGGGGTTCCTTCGGGTTCCCCATTCGCCATGTCACGTCTAGGCCTTAGTCTTGGGTCGTGACACTTGTCTCCTTTTGCCATTTGGATTATTCTAGATGGACATCTGGTATCACATTATCTTCTCCATTGCATTTTGAACATATGTGATCTGGATATTTGTGTCCAATTAACTTGCAATATCTGGTTAATATCTCTGTCGAAATAAATTCTGCTTTTAGTGTTCGTGTTGTAGGTTGTTCTTCTGGCCTAAGTAATGATAAAATCCATCTTTGGACTTCATCCATATCTGCTTTCCTTAGCTCCCTTGAATTGGAATAAATCATTAACTGATCTCTTGCATAGTAGCTCCATATAGCGTTTTCGTTCAAATAATTATTTGCTAGCTCTTGTATAATGGTTGATAGACCAATTATTCTCTTATTGGCATAAAAACTGGGTATCTCGTTTTTTTGTATATCTGGTTGCTGTTCGATAGCTTCCAGTATTATCATATCTTTTATTAGTCCTATCTTTACCACTTGTATCAGAGGTTTTATTTCCTCGTATAATATCTCTGCTGTTGTCGTATAAAATTTTACATAGAATAAATTTCCCTTAGTAACTCTCTTATAAGTAATAAATGATTTATGTAGTTCCGGTATTCCACTTAGTTCCTCTCCGTCATATGTATATACTGTATTTAATAGTCCATAGTTATAACATGTCCTTACTAAGTTGGCGTTAGTTTTCGGTTGTGCAATCAGTTTATTATAATTTTGTAATTTTTGGGTTAATAATCCTGGTTGGGTTCTTGGGTTGTAGTAGATCTGGGTTTAAGGTTTAAAAATGTTTGGATTTTGTATATATTTTCTATATAGGTTCGCGTAATATGGTTATATGTTATTTTGTCATGGTGTAGGCTATCCGCATATGTAGAAGTTTGTGGTTCTATAGTTAATGTATTTTTTGGTGTTAGCCTCGGGGTAAATGGTTTTTCGAATAACTGGTTTAAGTTTGAACTCTTATGTTTTTCACTAACTCGTTGGCTTGTACCTGTAACTGTATTTAAACAAATGTTATGGGTTTTAGGTGTTTCCCAACATCACCTTTTAGCTCTGGATTTTTTCTGTCTTTCCATCGACATAGCTCCGCATATTTATAGTCATGCTGCTGACTTATACTAGCTTTAGACTTCAGATTATCTTCATTAGTCTTTAGCTTTTGTATCTCGTGGTCCATACTATCCACTTTTGTACAAAGTGTAGTAATGACTTTGAGTATCTTTTCGATTATATCTTCCCCCTCAGTCTCAGTCTGAGTAGCTTTGTCGTGATAGGTAATCTGCAATAACATTCTTATCAGTTTTTATTACTTCAATTATAAATGTAAAATTTAATATATTTAATACCAATCTCCTTATTTCTTTTGTTGTTACCGAATCTTGTATTTTTCTTATTAGCCACCATTTTACTTGTGTATTATATGTTCTTATAATGAGTTTGTTATATACAATATATGGTTCAAATGATAATAAACACTTATACACTGAATATAATTCTTTTCTATTTATTTCCCATTTTATTTCTGTATTATTAAATGTTTCTGAATAATACCTACAATGATGTTCTATCGTATTGCCATCATACCTGTATTTTAATATTCTTCCATAACTTTTTTCACTCGCATCTGATTCTATTATATAAGTAAATTTTTTTTTTCATCTGGAAAGTATAGTTTAGGTAAGTTTTTACATAATAATTTTACCTTTTGTATTTGTATTTGGTCTTTTTTATCAAACTGATATTCTATATCTTTCTTTAATTTATGTTGTAATGGTTTTAAATTCTCTGCTAATTTTGGTATGTATTCTCTTATTTGATTTACTAGTCCTAAGAATGATTGTAATTTCTTTTTTGTGTCTAGTTGTTCATTTGAGTTAATTATTTTTTGTATTATATGTGTTTGCATTTTTATTCCATTTTTATCTATCTGTATTTCTAGGAATTCTATTTGATTTTTCATTATGTCTGCTTTCTTTTTACTTAGACTTATGCCTGAATATTCTATAATATGTATGAATTTTTCTAATAATCTTATGTGTTCATCTTGGGTTTTAGAATATCGTAATATATCATCAATATATACTACACAATTTTCTAATTGTTTAAAGTAGTTATCCATATAGTGTTGATATCTACCTGGTGCATTTTTATATCCAAATGGTAATACATTTCATTCATAGAATCCTTGTGGTACAGTGAATGCTGTTAGTTTTTTAGATTCTTCTTCTAGTTTTAAGTGATAAAATCCTAATTTACAATCAAATTTGCTAAAATAATTATATTTTTGTATTTGTCTTATCTTTAGTATTTTATTTGGTATCGGATAATTATATGTTTTAGTTTTTACATTTAAATTTCTATAATCAATAACTATTCTGTTTTTTCCTCTTTTTTGTTCACTATGTTTATTTACGATAAATGTTGGGCTTGTGTGCTTACTATTGCTTTCTTGTATATATCCTTTTTCTAGTAATTCATTTATATGTATCTTAAATTTGGTTAAATCATTAAAATTATACTTTAATAGTTTTTGGGTTATTATACTATTATTATCAATTAGCTCAATTTTTATTTTTGTTTTATGTTTCTCCCATCCTTGTAAAGGATCCTCACTATATAATAATTCTAACTTATCTTGGATTATTTTTACTTTATCTGTAGAGAATATAATTAATTCTATTTTAGGGTCTTCTTCTTTTTTATTTTCTATTTTTTGTGTAATTTTTTCACTTCCTTTTATCCATTCTGTTGTTTTTCATTTTTTGTTATTTACTCTTTTTGCTCTCATTTTTTGTTTACACGGTGTTGTGAACCACCAATGTGTTTTTGTTATTCTATGTGGGTATAATTTTTCTAAAAATGGCATTCCTAATAGCATATCTTTTGTAGTCAATTCAAAGTTATATATTTCTTCTATAGTTAATATCTTATCCCTATTTGTATCTTTATATTGTTTGCCTTATATGTGATCATGCTTCCTTCATTATTAAATCTTGTTACTACTATCGGTGTTTTTAATTTTTTCCACTTATCTTCTGGTAAACAATTGTATTTACATATATTAGCTTCTGCTTTCGTATCTATCATTGGTGTATAATATCTATTGTAATATCCCTCTATTATTATCTTTGCAAGTATGTATATTTTCATATTTTTATCATACTAAAGTCCTTTTTATTATTACTCTTTTATTTTCATAATTTAATATTAATTGTTTGTCTTCTAGATTATATGATTTTACTCGTTCTAGCCATTTTATTTCTAAAGTGATATTTTCATCTCCTTGATATATTTTAAATTTTATTACTATTGGTACGCCTCCAATGATTATTTCATTTTTTGTAGTTTCTTCGGTATACATTAATGCTTTTGGTAGTTCGGGGCATATTTGTTCACTAGTTATTATTTTATCTTCCGTTACTAATTCTCTTGTAATATAGTTTTCTTCTAGTCCTGTATTTATTAATATTAAATATTTTCGTTGTTCCATTATTCCCGTTATGTAATAATGATGTGGTTTTATTTCTTCTTCCATTGATTTTTATGGGGTTTTATCTATCCTTCTTGAGGTACTCATTTTTTTATGACATTTGGGGTATCTCATTTTTTTTTTTGATGTACTTAGTCTTTCTTTTACTATTTCCAAATCTTCTTCTATATCAATTTCGTTATAACTATAATCATTATTATCTATGACTGTAACTATCCTTTCAAAAAGATTTTCTGTTTTTATTTTTTTATTTTATTTTTTGTTGTTATTTTATGTTTTGTTGTTAAAACATATAAGTTTTCACATCTAGCTGTAAATATTTTACTTTCCGAGGCTAATTCTATCCCTGACATTCTCCAATATAATACTAGTGATTTATCTATGTTTCTGCCATTTATTGCTACTGAGTAGCTAGCACTTATTATAAATTTAATTTTTTGGTATATTAGGTTACCTTTTACTGCACTTATTATACTTTTTTCTATAGGTTGTATAATTCTATCATCCGCTAAGTATATTTCTATGGGTGTATTTATTCCTTCTCTAAAACATGTTTTTATTAGTATTTCTATTCCTCCTAAATGTACATATTTAATTGGATTTTTAGCCTTAATATCTTGTATTTCTTTATTTATTATTCGTTTGTTTATTATTGGTATTTTAGCCTTTCCTTTGGTGTATTTGCAATCTATGATATGTTCTCTTTGACTTACTACATAATATTCTTCTTTTTGTCGTTTAAACCAGTTTCTTATTGTTGGTATTTCAAATATTTTTTCTACGCTTAGGTCTAATTCTTTTCCTTTTATTTGTTCAAATATATTATTATCAAATATTATTTTTTGTTCTGCCGATTCTTTATCTTGATATTTTTCTTTAGTTATTATTTGTATATCTGTTTCAGTCATTGATATCGTATTCATTATCTGATTATATTACTGGATTATTTTCCATTTCATTTTCCGATAATTCATATATACTATCATTGCTTTCTAATTCATAATCTACTAACTCTATTTGCGTATATTTTTCATCGTCTATTATTATTTCTAATATTCATTATCTGATTTTTGGGTTTTTTACTCCTGATGTGCTAGGTTTTTCATCCATGTCTACGTCTCCTGTGTTTACTTCTAAATTCTTTGTATTATCTATGTCTGCTAAAAGTTCCGTATATGTTTCGCTTGTTTCCGAATGTTGTTCATCTAGATCATCATTATTTATTTCATCAACTTTTATTTCAGGTAGATTATCTTGGTTATTTTCTTCTTTTTCTTCTAATTCATCTTCTAATTGTAATTTTTCTTTAAATTTAATTATCTCATTTGCTAATTTTGTTTTTTGTTCTTTTTCTTTTTGTTTCATTTCATACATTTCTTTTAACATTGCCAGTTCTTTTTTTAGTTCTATTATTTTAGTACTTTTTACTTCTTCTAATTGTTGTACTTCTTTGTTTGCTTGTTGTTTTATTTTTTTCAATTTCCGTTTTGCTATCTATTTCTTCATTTTCTTTTGTTATTCTTATCATACCAGTTAAACTATCTTCTAGTTTTACCGTTTCTTTTTCTAACATTAAACTTATATTGTCACTTATTTTCTTGTATCTTCCTTCTAGATTAGAAAATATTATCTTTATTTTTAATCTGTCACAGTTTTCGTATGTTTTTTCATCTATTGCATATTATTCTTTAGTAATTTATAAATTATGTTGTAGTTTATATTCTAAGTTATTTATTTGTATTTCTAGATATAAAATAGTCTTTCTTTATGCTATTATAGATTTGTGACAAGTTCCTGCAAATATATTACTGTTAAGTTTGTCTTGCCTGTGTCTTAATTCTTGTCTTTTTGCTGTAATTATTTCAGTAAGTTTTTGTCTATATTCGTTATTCTCGTTATTCATTGTGTTTTTAAATACTGAATATATTTATATTCTATTTTAGATATATTATCTATTAATTGATCTAATTTTTCGTTATCAGTTTTTGTGATATTAAGTTGTTTATATTTCGGATATAATTTATTTAATTTTCTTCTTAATTTTCTTATCTTTCTACTAGTAGGTTTCTTCTTATATTTCTTTTCATCCATAGCTCTGATTCTGACATACTCATCGGGAAAACAAGAAACTCTTTTATCAATACAAATGTGAAAGTTCACCCTCAAATTTAATATCTATCCATCACTCCTAACTTAATGACCAAGAAATAACTTAAATAGAAAATAAAAAATTACTTATAATACAATACCAGTATCTTAAAATCGTGGGCTAAAACCAACGGTTAATAAAATATTTTTTATGCAATCTTATCCATATTTGAAAGAATTTCTAGACTCTGCAAAATATCAAAATGAATATTAATAAATGTAACGAATAAAATGAATATTAAAAAAATATAATGAATGTAATCAATGATATGTAAAAAATACAATTTAACAGAAATAATGATTTGATCAAAATGAATAAATATTTGAACGTAGTCAATCGACTGTGATAAAAAATAATATAATAAAAATAACTAATAAAAAAATTTGAAATTTTGACAAATAAGAATAAATATCGATAAAGTTATTTAACAATAAAAAAATGTATTTTGAACTATTGAATTAACAAAACTTAAAAATTATGAATTTTGAAAATGTTATGCCAAAATTTGAGAGTCAACAGAAAGTACCCTCCCCACCGACCCTAAAAACTCAAAAGCTTCTTTTCCCCATCCTCTTCCAACTCTGCAATACTTATTTATTATACAACAATAACAATTATGTCATAATGCCAAGTAAGTTAGCATCAATTATATGAATGCCTAGTGTCCAAGTCACTCCATTTAACCCTTAGGGGTTGTTTGGTGTGAGGGATAGAAAATAAATAGTGATGGGCTAGGAAAATACTGATGGGATAAAGTTATTGTATCTTGTTTGGTTGCCATGTTTGAGATAACTTATCCCACCATTTATATCATAGTAATGGGATAAGTTATCCCATATACATGGTGGGATAAGTTATCTTAGGATAGCTAACCCCAGGACAACTAATCTTGGAATAACTTGTTCCCAACCAAATGACCCCTTTATTACTTGTACTTGGGGGAGAATAAACAGATCAAAAGTCTGGATACAAACGTGTAACTAATACTCCCTTCGTTTAAAAAAAAGTGGCCTATTTTGATTTGGCACGGAGTTTAAAAAAATAAAGAAGACTTTTGAATCTTGTGGTCTTAAATTAAAGTTATGTCAAATGTACAAAATTGCCCTTTAATCTTGTGGTCTTAAACATGTAACGTGGAAAGCTGAAAGTAAAATGCTACCAAAAAAAGGAAAAGGTCATTCTTTTTTAAACAAGCTAAAAAGAAAAGGAGGTTTTTCTTTTTTAAACAGATGGCGTAACAAAGTACTACGATCAAGGATGTATTGTGTTGTAATATCAAGTTATTCCATTGAATACTAGTTGTATAGTGATTAAATCTTGAGTTCAGTAAGCTTCAAGAAGCAACACAATGATACAACTACTAGAATCATTTTTTATGATTCTCGTGTTAATTTTTGCACACTTCGACTAATTTCGTGTGATACCTGCCACCTCCCACCAACAACAGGTAACTCTGTCCACCGAAACGAGGACAAACAGAAAGAAACGCCTAGTTTTTTTTTGTCTACGTTGTAATTTGAACCTATAGACATCATCACTCTCAACCACTTCTAGGCCACACTCTTGGGTGCGATAGAACTACTAGAATCTTAACATGATACAATCAGAAAAAATAACCACTTACATGCATAACCAATAGCTTTAACTAAAATTTCAAAACCTAATCTAGAGTGGATTGCATTTGCTCAATATGTAAGGTTTAAGATGTTGCAAATCACCACATAGTTAAAATAGAAACCTCTCTAATAGATTCTTCTTAAAATCTATCTTTATGTTTTTGATATTACAAGAGACCATCACTGTGCCATGTCTCCTCATTTCATATTTTTCCTCTGTAAACCTATTCACATTTACATTTCAAAGGGAAAATAGTATTTTTTCTGAAGAAAAAAGAGGTAAGAAGCCCGAAGAGTATTTGATATCAGTGATTCCCTTTTCTTTAACCTCCTCTCTCTTTAAGAGTTTGTAGCGCATTAGTAAGAGCAACATCTTTGCTAATTGTCAAATCAAATGGTTTGGCATCGTCGAATTCTTTCTGAAGGCATGCTTCTTGCAACACTCATTTGCAGGATTCGGATGAACAGTAGAGGATGTGTTGGTGTAATATACCACAAATACAATAAATTACAGTTGAAATAAAATGAACAAAAATGTATAAACAAATCTTTAAGCTGAGACGCAGATATCTTGTTCTCTTTAAGAAGATTCAAGCCCACTGCAGCATAATCTACACCGATCCAGCAGTAATACTCTTGACTTGTCCCCTCCAAGATACAACAGCCCAACAATATTGTACTACTCAAACAACTCCGGACTGGTTGAAGAATCCAAAGCTCCACAAACAAAATACCTTCCTTCAACATATAAATATTCTATTTTATATATAGTGAATATAATTGAAGACTTAGAATACTTTCTTTGTATCAACTCTCTCTTTCACTACACTTACCTGAGTACACTACTACAATATTTTTCCACACTTCTCATCTTTTTTGACACACTTCATAAAGGAAGAAACACCACTATTTAAAGGGGAGGAATTCTTCTTTGTATTGAATTAGAATAATGTGGTTAATAATGTAGGTAAATGAATGTCCTAAAGGTTACATGACATACAATGTATAATAACGTAGAATAATGGATGGAATTAGTGGTAGATCATGGCAATAGTGGTTACAAGAGTTACACCACAATAATGACCACATTCTTGTCAACTTATACCCACTAACATATGCACTTAATATTTTAATTTTAATATTAAAATTCATAAACACCAGCATTCCCCCACTCATTTGAATATTAAAATAAGAGAGTGTTTCACAATTTAGTTGAAGGTAGATTGTTGTGCATAATGAAGGTGTGATCTGCATTGAACCTTCACTTAGTAAAACAATAACCTTTAATGTAGAGTCAGTAGTATCTCAGACTTGAACTATTACTGCTTAAGGGAAATAAAGTATCATTGCTTACACACAACAATCAAGGTGTTGAAATAAACTTTTTTTTAGCCAGCACATTACGGCCTTGTGCTATCCCAGTTTTTATGTGTTTCTGAAAACAAGCTCATTCTCATAGAAAGCGACCTACTTTCACACTCACATAGGTGAAATATGTCAAGGGTGCTCCTATAATTTGACACCCCACTTATACGAGATACAAACTTTCATTAAGAGTTCAAAGATTCAACCTCCACAAATCATTATAAGATAAATGCACTCACATTATAGGGATTGAATAAGCTTAACAATAGTGCATTTCACAACAAGTCATCATATGATTCGTTCTTCCTATTGAACCTGGTTCTTCCAATATAACTTAGAAAAATTTTTTTTGCTTCAATTTCATCCCCCCTCGATTTGTTTCAGACTCTTTATCTTGCTAAGACCTTAGTTAATCAAATCTGCAAGATTATCACAAATTTTAACACAATTAATATTTATGGTTTACCAGTGATCAATATGATCTCACAATATTGTGTTTTCTCCTCATGAGCCTGAATTTACCGTTTTAATAATGATCTTGTGCTCTACCATCATATTGGTGCCATTAGAAAAATTAATTTCTCAAAATAAAGTGTTTGGTAAAATCAATTCAATTTTTTACTTCAACCTCAATAGTTGAGTTAGCAAAAAATAATTTGCTTTTCTCATACCAACAAATAACACCAATTTTTTTTTTTCATTTAGTTTGCTTGTACCTGCCAAGTACTTTTACTACAACACAACATCAACTCAAGTTGTCAGTCACATAGCTCATATTTTATCAGGCCAAAAAACTCTTTTTTTTTACAACTTTCTCACAAAATTGAATCAAAAGGATTTCCAAGACTCACACAACCAAAAAAGTTGTATTTCACAAATTTTTCAATACTATGTGACTTGACAAGGAAAATTTCATCACATGTTTATGATATTTTTTCATTCCAAGAATGTATTTTTTTCTCTCCTAAAACATTTCATCTTAAATGGCTACTCAACATATTTTTTTCATAATTTATTTATAACCCTCATATTAGAACTAAAAATCATCTCATTATAGTCATACAACAACATGTGATTTATTCCACAATAAATATATGCACTTGTAATACTCTTCTAGAGCATTTCTCAAAGACGCAAAAATCATTTTTTTTCAAGATGACTTTTTTCCTCATTTCATGAGCCCCCACTATTTTAAGAATTTAAATATCATTTTTTCATGAAAAGTAGTATCACTTTATACATGAAAATACTAGGTAAAAAGTTTTCTCTTTACCTTTTCTCCGCTTGAATTGAGCAAGTAGAAAAATACTTTACCCCTACATCTCTTCTCTTCCATCTCTTGAAGAGAGCAACGTTGAGCAGAATAATGTTGAGATCTCTATTTTGATATTCGCACACTTTCAAACTGTAACAAAAACATGAATCTCCTTAAAATTGTTGATGTAATATACCTAAAATACAATAAATTACAGTTGAAATAAAATGAGCAAAAATGTATAAAAAATCTTTAGGCTGAGGCGCGGATATCTCGTTCTCTTTAAGGAGATTCAAGCCCACTGCGGCATAATCTACACTGATCCAGCAGTAATACTTTTGACTTGTCCCCTCCAGGCTACAACAGCCTAACAACATTGTACAATTCAAATAACTCCAGATTAGTTGAAGAGTCAATAGCTCCACAAACAGAACGCCTTCCTTCAACATATAAATATTCTCTTTTATATCTAGTGAATATAATTGAAGACTTAGAATATTTTGTTTGTCTCAACTCTCTTTTTCACTACCTTACCTCACCACACAGTACAATATTTTTCCACACTTCTCACCTTTTTTTCACACACTTCACAAAGCATGAAACACCACTTTTTATAGGGGAGGAATTCTTCTTTGTATTGAATTAGAATAATATGGATAATATTGTAGGTAAATGAATGGCCTAAAGGTTACATATGTTACAATGTATAATGAGGTAGAATAATGGGTGAAATCGGTGGTAGATCATGACAATAGTGGTTACAAGAGTTATACCACAATAATGATCACATTATTGTCAATTTATACCCGCTAACATATGCACTTAATATTTTAATGTTAATATTAAAATGCATAAACACCAACAAGATGTATCCTTAGTATTCTAGAGATAGCATTGTTGGTATGCTTGGTAGCATAGCTTAAGTGGTACGTGTTAGGAAATGTATGCAAATGGTTATTCAACCTAATCGACCCCTAGAGTTCCCTTAAAAATCAGGCTATTTCCTCCGCTGGAGTTTTCATATTATGATGTTCATAAATCTATTCAGATTGGGTGTATTTAGCATGGGAATGTCCCTTCTGGATTCTATCGGGGCATCTGTGTTCGAATTCTTCACAGTTGGTTTCAATTACTAGCACATAGTTCCCTATCTAATGGTTAAAGGGGTGCTTAATTGAAACACCCCAAAAATTTCAAAGTTAAGACCTCAACCATTCTTGAATTGCGTATAAAGTCGTACCGAGTGATTCTTAATTGTTCTTAGATTCTAAGGTCAATTCATTAGTGTGGGAATGATTTTGGATATCAATTAAGTTCAGTAGAATCCCCTAACACAAAGTTGAGTCGAAAGCTCCCTTACCGATTAAGTTTTGACGTAAGATTCTACTTAGGTAAACTTAAAACGATCATATGTCTTAGCACATAAAGAATTAGGTGGCCAATGACCTATCAAATTAAAGGTTTTTGACTCCTCTTTCCAATGCCATCAAGTTTGCTTCATTATAAGCCCGGAGAAAAATGATATGCTCGTTTTAGTGAAGCCTACTTTTTAAGGAACCTAACTTGTTTTAGAGGGGTAGTTTGTTCTTTTCCCACTCCTTTTAAGCCTAAGCCACATTTTTATTCACCTAATTAAGGACCTAATCAGTGCTAAACATCATTTCGCATTCTTTAACACTTAGAAGAATTTACGCAAAGTTCCAAGAGGAGAAAAAACTAGGGTTCAAGCGTTCTTCAAAATTTCATCAATTTTCACCAAGAACTTTTGTTCTTTGCAGGTATATAAGGCTATCATAGTGTTGTACTAGCTCATCCTCACGCCCTACATCTCAATTAATTCAGAAATCGTCACATTTAAGGGATCCATTCATAGTTTTTGATATTGAATTTGGTTTTTTAACCGTTGAGGTTTTGATTCTTTTGTTTTGTTTTATAGTGGTGTGCATGCTTAGTATCACATTAACCCTATTGATTTAGTAAATTTATGTTTTCAAAAGTAATTGTATGAAAGTTCTCATGTATTGGTTTTGGGTTTGAGAAATAAGAAGAGTTTCGGATCAATTTTCCAATTGTAAACTAATTTGGTGTCCTAATTTAACTTGAAAATTCGTCGGGGATGGTGGGGAGGGCCCTAGGCGGTGCGCCAGTAATGCGCCACACCTAGCCTTCAGTAGTTCGGGACTTGGAGCGGTGCGCCAGTGATACACTCAAATTATACCTCTCTAAAGAAGTATCAGCGATCGTTATCAAGTAAAGAACCCAACTTGGAGGTTGGGGTCGATCCCACGAGGAATATGGTTAGACTTAAACTTAACTTACAATTATATTCTTTTAGACAACGTACTTCCAAAACAAGTAAATAAATGCCGGGGGGGGGGGGGGGGGGNGAAACAAATTCTGGAAATTATGTGAATAATCAGGGAGCAAGATTCAAACTTTAGTTGTTATCAAGATGAGAGAGAAACTAGGGTGTACGTGTTCCCCATGAGCTGATAACGCGGTAATCCTAGTACTATGAATCATTTCCTAGTGTATTACATGCAAAGTGATAAGTTAGGTATCTCTAATTCCTTGGTCCGGCAACTAGACAATTTCACCCCGCACCTTGGTTCGGCTACGTGTGTATAATTTACTAACCCTTACCTTTACCTCATATTAGACATCACATCGATGTATGGCTTAGTTTTCACCCTCGCACCAATCGACATTAGACTATTAGATAGTATCAAACTAAATATATATTGATAATTCTTTTCTAGTTAATTAGCTCCTTGGTTCGGCAAGTAGTAACGAGGCGACTTCTAACTTTGGCCACCGTTAAAAATACTTCTAAATGAAAGAATTATTAATGCATGCAACAACACTTTTCAATAATTACTTAGTTACTATTCATACTTTGTTAATCGCTCATGGTTCCCACAATCCTAGTTGTGGATTTAGTTACCCATAATAGCAAGAACACAATTCATATTTTTGGATGAAGAAATAATGAACTTACGTAATGAGAAGAATAAACCCAGAATCTCAACTTGAATTGCAAAGTCAAAATCTTCAAAACAAACTTAGGAAATCAATAATTGCTAAAGTTGCAAATTAATCTCCAAAGACAAAAACTAGAACAAAAGTAATAAAGTCTAATCCCCAAAACGAGGTTTACATGCCCTACATATAGAAAAACAAGTCCCAACTAAAAAGGAAACGAAATAAGGAAATAAAGTTTCTGGACGCAGTTGTAGTTGACGACACTGACCTACGGACCGTGGACTGACCTATGGTCCATAGGGTCCTTCTGTGGTTTGGGACTTGGGCAATTTTCCAACTCCAAAAATCAGCACTTTCAGCCACAATCGACGGACCAGCAGGATGGAACGTGATTCAATCCACGGTCTGTGGATCCTCCTCTGTGGTTTCTTACTTAGACTTTTGATATCAGGTATTGGAACACCCTTTTCTGAATGGTTTGACGGACTTACAGAACAGATCGTAGGTCGACCTACGGTCCGTAGTTTGAGGTCGTGGTTCCACACTTGGTCAAGAATTCCCTAATTTTTTCTTCATGCTTTGCCTGTCCATCTATGGAATGTGACTGGACTTACAGTCCATGAGTCACTTCCGTAGATGCCGATTTCTGCACAATTCTTCAGTTGTGTCTCACACTTCCACGTCCGAACTTATTTCCTGCAAACATGATAAAAACACATTAAAACCAATACAAAATGGCCCTAGACACACACAACTCTTAAGTTAAATGTATTAAAAATATCGTAAACTCACGGTATATGTACACCCTCAACTTAAATTCGTTGTTTGTCCTCAAGCGACGCACTAAGACTCTAAACGACACTTGTATAGAAGCAAGCATTCAAGCACAAGCAATCACATGGCTCTCTATCCCGACTCTCTTTTTGAGTGCAAATCTTTTCTCTTAGACTTAACTAGCTAACTCATGCGGATCAAAATATGACAAAGATCGACCAATCAACATGCAACATACAATGTTTTGCTATCACCAAGGTACCAACTTTTCGACAATGTAACTAGTGCCCTTACTTCAAAAGAAATCCCTTATTCACACAATGAATATGATTTTGAGTACAAGGATTCATGCAACACTCACGCTTAGAAGTAATTTAAAGTACAGTTAGTGCTCAATACCATAGCCTTGCCCTTATTTTCACTGCTTAGACTCTCAAAACTAGTTGCTAGGATCACTATAGGACTTTTCTTAGCTTGTAATGTAGGCTGGGGGTCAGGTGTGGTACATTTAGGTACTTCTTAGTGACTTTCTGCCCTCCTTGACATTATATTGGATATTTACCTCTTCCTTGACCTACTTTTGGCAACTTTTCATCTCAACTTCTTTCCCTTAACCCCTTTCAACCAAGGATGTGTCTTTTGACTTTTTGACTCTTATTTCTCACTTTCTTCTTTTTCTTTCACTTTCTTTTTCTTTTATTTCTTTCAGCACTTTTATTTTGCTTCTTTTGCACAAAGCCACATCCTCTTTCATAATTTTTCCTCTTTTCAACACTAACTCTTTGCATACCCTTTTTCCATTTGGCTTCTTTTTTCACTAGCCACCCTCAACTCATGCATTTTGCATTAGTTGAGGTGCACAATGTCCGATATCGGACTAGGGCCAAGATCAAGGTAACTTTTGGGCTTAACCACTCTTAACTTAGGCTTTTGGCCTAAGTCAAGGTGCACATGTCCAAGGAGGGACCGGGGCCATGACAATGTTCTTAAGGGAAGGTGAGTTAGGTGAATCAAAAGAATTGGTCAATGTTAGGGTCAAATATTTGGATCAAAGGGAATAATGCTACCATTTGGTTAGATCATATTAGTCTTAAGTGGACTAATTTGAACAATGGCCTATGATCACTTCCTAACTCCTAGCCTAGATTATCCGAGCAGGAACAACGGGGCAAGTTCTAGATTGGCACAAAACTGTCTAAACAATCAACCATTCTCACACACTCTTGGCACATAGTTTCATTATCAGATTATTAGACTACCCAGTTCAAGTTTTAGCTTAAGTCATGAGATCAAGTTGGTTCTTTATCATGTCATGCTCAGAGCCAACACATTCAACTCATTCTATCCTACATATTTTAGCACATATCACAAATTTTGGACGGGTATCATTTTTCATTTAACCTTATGCCATCATATTTCATTCTTTCTCATGTTTCTACACATACACTCCTAACACATGCCGATTCAACAGAAATTAAAATAGTCTTTTTGGGAAAACGAACACAGGCAAGAAAACCACAAGAGAGGATTATGTGTTGGGTTACTCAGACTTCACCTTATTACTCACAATCCATTCACCCCACCCCAACAAAAATAGAGTGCAATTGTCTCTAATGCACAAAAATAAGCAATAAAGAGTAGGGTGAAGGTGAAGCAAACATGTGGCGCAAATGCACCGAGGAACTCAATAAGCGGGTGGATTCGGTTTCCCGGAGCCCTCTAGATCAACCCTCAGTAGTTCCCACATCATCAGTCACAACACCCCCAGTAGTGCTATCAATCACTCTAACTGCACCATTAATGGTGCTCACATCATCTCCCACAGTATCTTCAGCCTCAGTAGTGGGCCTAGAACTCGAGGCTCCAATAACACTCTCATGAGCCCTCTGCTGGCGCAATTCCTCATCTACAATGGAGGATCTCTGATGGTTATCGTGACCAACGACACTAACCTAAAGTATGAATGCCTACGATCGTCGATAATATAGTAACCCAACCAAGGGTTGGGGTCGTTTCCCAAGGGAGTGGTTTTGAAAATTAGTAGAAACATAAAATTTAGTTCTAACTAGTCGTAGCTAAAGACATTAACGATTAAAACCATAGTAAATCAAAGGGGGTGACACAAAAGTGTCAATTAACAAATGAGGGTTCTGTCACAAGTGTAATAAAAACAACAAATAATAAGGAAAATCAAGTATGGGGACAAGTTCTTAGGGTGTGACCGCAATACAAGTTGAGATAAATCATTGGGTACATGCTTTCGATAGGAAATTTGCAAGATAATAGTGACTAGGGCTAAGCTTTAGATGGAAATAAGTTTCCTCTCGAGCAACTTACCCCGTTACAAATGCGTTCCTCTCGGACACCCATTTTACGCATGAAGGCCAGCCTACGCCTTACCCCACTCACTCTCTCAAGTTGAGTGTTAGGATATGGGACTAGGGCTCACCCTCTCAGGCTGAACCTCATGTCGACCCACTACTTAGGCCATTAGTCTAGCGGTCTTGGTTTCGCGACCTCCCTCTCGGGCAAGCCGAAAACACATGGGTGGTTTTATATTTACAACTACAAACCCATTAAATTAAACCACAACCACTAGGTGAAATTACCATTAAAATACATCGATCCTATCAGCAAGAAAGACCTAACAACAATATCAACACATACTTGCTAAATCACACCTAAAGAATGGGGATTTTTAGCCACACATCAAGAAATAACAAAATACACCTGAAATGATACTAAAATCAAATTGGTATAAGGAATTAAACCTTGATTTAAGCAAAGGAAGAAGAATGGAGAAGACCCACTTCCATCTTTGGGAAGATGAAATCCTTCTTTCTTCAAGTCTCCCAAAAACCCTCTCCAAACTTGAGAGAAAATATCCAAAAATTACTATTCTATTCTGAAATTAAAATAAATGTTCCACTCTTAAAAATCAATAACAAGTTTAGTATTTATAGACATCAGAAAATAGTGTTGGCGGATCTTTCAACTAGGTTAGTCGGAATTGCCTATTAACTCGGCGATTCGCCCTTTGGTGTAGTTCGTCGCCGTCTTGCACTAGCCTTCAGCATCGTCTTGCTTTGTGTCATTGGGTGACCTAGTACTGCTTCGCAGAATTATTCGGTGAAACACCAACTGCTCCTTTCATCGTCGTTTTGATCCTGCTCCTTCAAGGCTTCACGTACTGGAACAAAGGGCGGACTGCGTCCCTTCGGCAAATCACCAAGCGTGCTTGGCAATGCGCAGGCTTCAGCTTCTTCGTTCTTTTCAGCCTTTTTATTCCTTTTTGCGCCTAAGTGTCCATGCTTCCACTAAAACTTCAAATACCTAAAACTTAAGTGGTTTCATCAGATATTGAGACAAAATAAGCATTTGAAGACATTATTCCTATCAAAATAAAGCCCTAAATGAGTCCAATTTGTGGACTCATCAATTCCCCCAGCTTAAACTTTTGCTTGTCCTCAAGTAAACTCAAGTTCAGTTGTTCAACAAGGTGTCTCAAAGTTCTACACAAGACTAAATCATGAATGCACACAACCAGACTCAAATTTACTTATGTAAGGATCAATTGTGTACTCAAATATTAAAGTTGTGACACACCATTACCAAAGATTCTTATGCTCGCAATACTTGCTACTTGTGCAATCAAGCTCAACAGGAACTATGTAAATGCCCTCACATAAAGAATGATTCCATATTCACACACAGAGGTTAATCAATTCAAGATCAGGAATCAGATGCAATGCTCTAACTCAAAAGGAGGAACACAATGCATGTTTTTACCCATATGTTTGCCCTTATTTTCCAATCGACTTTCGATTCGGCTTACTCAAGATCAAAAAGGTCTTTCTAAGGCTTGTAATGGGGATGAGTGCAAAGGTATGGTCATTTAGGCTCAATGACTTTTTCCTCATGAGATGTGGTATTCTTAAGGCATTCCCTTCTTTTCCTTTATCATTCTTTTTCTAGTGCTTCTAAGTCATATTTTTATTAACCTCCATGGATTGCTTCGAGACCCGATTATCTTGGTACTTTATACCACAAAAATTATTTTATTTTTTTTGAACGATTTCCATTGTTGCAACACTAGGGGTTAAGGGAGGCTTTTCTTGCACTTGTTGACTTCTCATTTTCCTTTTTACCACACCCCCAACTTAGGCTTTTGGCCTAAGTTGGCTATTCACTAGACCACAAATCAAGAGGATTATAGGTAGTGGGTCAAGTAAGGTCTAGCGTTCATCAAGTTTCTTTCAAAGAAAGGTATGGCTCAAAGGGTGTTCAAAAGAGTTTCACACGCTCACGGGTAGGCCACAAAAGAGGTATATGTCAAATTTGGCTCACACTCTTTAAAGTTGCCTAAGATTATTTCAAGAGCATACCTTTCTAAATCAATCAAACTAACAAGACAAATTCTAGGTTTATTCATGCAAGGTTCAAGGCAAGCTAATCACACAAGGCATCGACACTTAAGTTAAACAAGACCACACACTTTCTCTAGTGTGCAACGGTCAATACAAGATAATCAATTCAATAAATGGCTAATTACAACGAGATGCAAAGAGTTTGCATATTATCTATGCAACTTTATTTTTCCTCATCACAGCCGTACATTTATGTTCGTTCGATTGAGAGTACTATTCAACTCCTCGGTATTGATCAAAACTGGGACTCAAATTTTTTTCAAAAGAACAGACACATCAACTCACGAGGGGTGGCAAAAATGTGCAAAAAATTCAAAATTTTTTGGAAGGGTCAAAATCATTTTGCAATAAAAAAATAAGTGGAGCCACAAGCTCAAACAATCACAAAGCAGTTTTTAAAAACACAATTAAAAATAGACAACCCAAATGTACACCAAAACACAAGTATCCGAAAGAAGCAAAACAAGGTGGGCCTCACCCCACCACAAATAAGAGTGTTTGTCCTCAAATGCAAGTAATACATAATACAAAAGGCAAAGTAAAGAAAGACAAAGAGGGGGTGAAGAAATGTCCTTTCTATGCAGTCTCTCTCTCTCTGTCGGGGTCTCAGTACTTGAAGTGACTCCTTGAAGTGAAATAATGGTCCCTGGAGTATTGTTGTTTTGGTCCTCATTGTTTGCCTCTGCCTTGGCCTCTGCAGCAAGATTAGTTGCAATCATCTGATCTATCTCATTAGCTGCTCTGAAGTCCCGTATAGCATTAACTGAACTTCGAGCCCATGAAGGCATATTAGGGTCGATGGGAATTCATCTTTTTGCCCTGGCTTCCTCGGTATATTTCCTTTGTTTGGCTAGCTCTGCTTTCTTTTCATCTCTTTTAAACTCTCGTGCTCTTACATGTTGGGGTGGCATGTCCNATCATCTGATCTATCTCATTAGCTGCTCTGAAGTCCGGTATAGCATTAACTAAACTTCGAGCCCATGGAGGCACATTAGGGTCGATGGGAATTCATCTTTTTGCCCTGGCTTCCTCGGTATATTTCCTTTGTTTGGCTAGCTCTGCTTTCTTTTCATCTCTTTTAAACTCTCGTGCTCTTACATGTTGGGGTGGCATGTCCCTTCCCGCAACTTTTGGTCTAGCCATTTCTGTAAAAGACTTCGAGGAAAGTTAGACAATATTTTAAACGGGGGTACGGGAATTCTGGGTGTAGAATAGCTTCACCAAACCAATTGGCGAAGTACTCATCCATTTAGGCCATTCACTGAAAATGATGCATAGAAGGTGCAGGGGTGCAGGCAAAGGGTGAACAAGGAGTCTTTCTGTGAGTTGTTGAGTGAGCTTAGCTGCATTAGGCTCACCGTCGAACGTTACAAATTGATTAGTGCATGTAGCATTCAATTAAAGGTGGAATGGGGGCGTTAGGCGAACCGCCGAGCAATTCGACGAGTTTGTTCATTTCGTCGAACAGCTAAACGTGTCTATTTTCAACCCATTTCTTTCAAATTTCACCCCACAACCCAGATAACGCAATTTAGGCTCAAATGACACAATTTCAATGAAAACCCATAGAAGTTTCACCTTTTCACCCACGTAAAAAAAAGTTTTCAACTCAAAGCACAGTCGAATAGGAGTCTCTCAAATCACACAAAAGCTACTCAATCATAATCCATAATACATGCAATCCCAGTAACTCAAAGACTCGGCAGAGATTTAATACTATCAATCACCATGTAAATGAGTAAAAATTTTTATCAAATAACTGAGGGGTTTGATCACCAACCTTGGTGCTGAATTAGATTGTACTAATGTGCTAGGCAGCAATACGATCCAATTCTCTGCACAATTTGACACTTAAAATACTTTTTAAATGTAAGAAATAAAAGGCTAGAGTGCGGGTGTGAGGTTCATAGGACAAATCAAGGAGAGAAACTGAATGAAATAGAACTTTTAAACCTGTGGTTTGTCAAAACCATCCAATTCCCACTCATTTGGTGATGTTAGTCAAGTTTGCCCATTTACTTGGCGAACCGCCAAGTGTCTAGTTTCTTCGCCAATTGTAACAGACTCTGCAACTCATATGAGGATTCTAATCGATGATTTTCATCAAGATCGCTGAATGGTCGGCGATACGCCGCTAATTTTCTTCAGACCGCCGAGTTTTACAGGATCCAAGCTGACAATGCCTTGAGTCAGACGGCGGAAAGAATCGTGTTTGCCGATCTTGTCGGTGATCCGACAACTGGACCTGTTGCTTGCCTCCATATAATATTTTAATCACCTCCCTTACTTTAACTTGTACAAACAACACACCATTATTCTACTAGTAATTAGGAAATACTTAAAGGGTTTTGGGTTGCCTCCCAAACAGTGCCTTAGTTAACGTCGTGGCACGACGCAAGTCCACCTTCAGACTTCATTCCTGGGGTTAGCCATAGTATCATTAGGTAAACCCCCTTGTTGTCTAAGATTCAGATGCGATGAGATATGACCCATTTGGGTTTCGAACTGCTTGATCGAAACTAAATGAGAGGTGACAGTCTGGATGAGGGTAGACACGTCTTCTTTCATGCCTTTTAGCATTTTGTCTGACCCTTCAACTTTGTTTTGGATACGCGAGAGCATATCCTCTGACCTACTACCTTCTAAATCCTTGGGCTTCTGACTCTCGTGGGGTGGCACATATCTATCCTTCTCTCCATCTTTCAAATTTGGATTACGGTCTCTCCATTCACGATCTCAATCCTTCCAACCTTAGTCTCTAACTCATCCTTGATTACCACCTTGCCTTGGGTAGTTTGAACGATAGCCCCTACCTTGGTTAGCGAGAAAATTTACTTCTTCGTCATGCATGGCTTCAAACTTCATTTCCTCAGGATTTGTAGCCACGACTCCCACAACATTGACACTACAAGCACCAGCCCCCATGACATTTTTGGATAAAATGTCAAGCTGCGTCATGATCTTGGCCATGTTTTGGTCTCTCTCATTGTCCTTTTCAACCTGCTCCTTAGATAACTTAAATGTGACCGGTGAAACCTGGTATTCGCGGGTGTACCACGCCCTGTTAATGGTTGTCATGCCATCAAGAAGCTGAGCTGCTACTGCATATGGTTGCTGCATTAATCCTCCGGGCAAGAGTTGGTCAGCTACACTTTTGTTTACAGAGTCCAGACTCCGGTAAAAGTATTGAAAGAGCACGTTATCAGGTAGACCATGGGTTGGCATTGTAGCACAAATTTCTTAAACTGGAGCCAAGTTTCGTGCAGAGGCTCTCCATTCATACGCTTATAGCTTTGGATGCTATCCCGAATAGTCATCATCTTCGAGGGAGGGAAAAATCGCACATTTAATGCGGTGACCAACTCCTTCCACGAAGTGATCGAGTTACATGGCAACTCAGCTAGCCACTTGCACGCTTCCCCCATCAATGAGAAAGAGAATAGTCTTAATCGAACTGATTCCTGAGATATGTTATTGAACAAGAAAGGTCCACACACATCTATGAAGTTTCGAAGATCCTCATATGAGTCCTCATGAGCTAATCTACTAAAGAGTCCCTTTAGTTGCAAAAGTTGCAACATGGTGCTTGTTATGTGAAACACCGCATTTCCGTTTGCTGGAGGTAGACGGATGGGTCCAACACCTCCCATGAGATGTGGATCATTGATGTTGGGCTCTTGGACATCGTTGAGGACATCATCTTGATGGCCCACTAGGTTCCTGTTACTACCGTTAACACTCATGCTTTCTGAAATGTTTACACAATCAACAGAACAAAACTAAAAATTAAATTAGTAAACTACCACTAATAAGAACAAAAACTCTATCAAACTAAAAATTCTCAAATAACACCACTACTCGGCAGCGGCGCCATTTTTATGCTTATCGTGACCAACGACACTAAACTACAGTACGAGTGTCTATGATCGTCGATAATATAGTAACCCAACCAAAGATAGGGGTCGTGTCCCAAGGGAGTGGTTTTGAGAATTAGTAGAAAAATAAAATTGAGTTCTAACTAGTCGTAGCTAAAGACAGTAACGATTAAAAACATAATAAATCAAAGGGAATCACACAAAAGTGTCAAATAACAAATGAGGGTTTTGTCACAAGTGTAATAAAAACAACAAATAATAAGGAAAATCAAGTATGGGGACAAGTTCTTGGGGGCGTGACCGCAATACAGGTTAAGATAAATCGTTGGGTACATGCTTTTGATAGGAAATTTGCAAGATAATAGTGACTAGGGCTAAGCTTTAGATGGAAATAAGTTCCCTCTCGAGCAACTTACCCCGTTTTAAATACGTTCCTCTCGGACACCCATTTTTCGCATGAAGGCCAGCCTACGCCTTACCCCACTCACTCTCTCAAGCTGAGTGTTAAGATATGGGACTAGGGCTCACCCTCTCGGGCTGAACCTCATATCGATCCACTCCTCAGCCCATCAGTCTAGCGGTCTTGATTTCNAACAACAAATAATAAGGAAAATCAAGTATGGGGACAAGTTCTTGGGGGCGTGACCGCAATACAGGTTGAGATAAATCGTTGGGTACATGCTTTTGATAGGAAATTTGCAAGATAATAGTGACTAGGGCTAAGCTTTAGATGGAAATAAGTTCCCTCTCGAGCAACTTACCCCGTTTCAAATACGTTCCTCTCGGACACCCATTTTTCGCATGAAGGCCAGCCTATGCCTTACCCCACTCACTCTCTCAAGCTGAGTGTTAAGATATGGGACTAGGGCTCACCCTCTCGGGCTGAACCTCATATCGATCCACTCCTCAGCCCATCAGTCTAGCGGTCTTGATTTCGCGACCTCCCTTTCGGGAAAGACAAAAATACATGGGTGGTTTTGTATTTGCAACTACAAACCCATTAAATTAAACCACAACCACAACGTGAAATCACCAATAAAATACATATATCCTATCAGCAAGCAAGACACAACAACAATATAAACACATACTTGCTAAATCACACCCCATGAATGGGGTTTTTAGCCACACATCAAGAAATAACAAATACACCTGAAATGATACTAAAATCAAATTGGTATAAGGAATTAAACCTTGATTTAAGCAAAATAAGAAGAATGGAGAAGACCCACTTCCAACTTGGGGAAGCTGAAATCCTTCTTTCTTCAAGTCTCCCAAAAACCCTCTCCAAACTTGAGAGAAAATATCCAAAAAGTACTATCCTATTCTGGAAATTAAAATAAATGTTCAACTCTTAAAAATTAATAACAAGTTTAGTATTTATATACTTCAATAAATAGTGATGACGGATCTTTCGGCGAGATTAGTCGAAATCGCCGATTAACTCGGCAATTCACCGATTAACCCAGCAATTCGCCCTTTGGTGTAGTTCGTCGCCATCTTGCACTAGCCTTCAGCATCCGCGTGCTCTGTGTCATTGGGCGATCTAGTACTGCTTCGCGGAATTATTTGGTGAAATGTTGACTGCTCCTTTTATCGCCTTTTTTATTCTACTCCTTCAAGGCTTCGCGTACTAGAACAAAGGGCGGAGTGTGTCCCTTCGGCGAATCGTCAAGCATGCTTGGCGATGCTCAGGCTTCAGTTTCTTCGTTCTTTTCAGCCTTGTTGTTCCTTTTTGCACCTAAGTGTCCATGCTTCCACTAAAACTTCAAATACCTGAAACTTAAGACTTTTCATCAGATATTGAGACAAAATAAGCATTTGAGAACACAATTCCTATCAAAATAAAGCCCTAAATGAGTCCAATTTGTGGACTCATCACTCTCCTAGCCTGCTCATTTCGCTGGCGTTCCCTCTTCCTAGCTCGAGCATCCTCAGTGGTCTCAGAAATGTGACTAGAGCAGCACCAAAATTGGATACGCTCAAATTACACCTCCCAAAAGAAGTATTAACGATAATTAGCAAGTAAAGAACCCAACTTGGAGGTTGGGGTTGATCCCATGAGGAATATTGTTTAGATTTAAACTTAACTTACAATTATATTCTTCTAGTCAACGTACTTTTGAAACAAGTAATTAAAGGGGGAGGGGGGATTTGTGAAACAAATTCTGGAAATTATGTGAATAATCAGTGAGTAAGATTCAAACTTTAGTTGTTATCAAGATGAGAGAGAAGCTAGGGCGTACGTGTTCCCCATAAGCTCATAACGCGGTAATCCAAGTAATAGTAATCTTTTCCTAGTGTATTACATGCAAAGTGATAAGTTAGGTATCTCTAATTCCTTGGTCTGGCAACTAGAGAATTTAACCCTGCACCTTGGTTCGGCTACGTGTGTATAATTTACTAACCCTTACCTTTACCTCATATTAGACATCACGTTGATGTATAGCTTAGTTTTCACCCTCGCACCAATCGACATTAGACTATTAGATAGTATCAAACTAAATCTATGTTGATAATTCTTTTCTCGTTAATTACCTCCTTGGTCCGGTAAGTAGTAACGAGGTGAGTTCTAACGTTGGCCACCGTGAAAAAGACTTCTAAACGAAAGAATTATCAATGCGTGCAACAATACTTTTCTTGAATTACTTAGTTGTTATTCATACTTTGTTAATCGCTCGTGGTTCCCACAACCCTATTTGAAGATTTAGTCAGGAACTTACGTAATGAGAAGAATAAACCCAGAATCTCAACTTGAATTGCAAAGTCAAAATCTTCAAAACGAACTTAGGAAATCAATAATTACTAAAGTTGCAAATTAATCTCCAAAGGCAAAAACTAGAACAAAAGAAATAAAGTCTAACCCCCAAAAACGAAGTTTACATGCCCTATATATAGAAAAACAAGTCCCAACTAAAAAGGAAATGAAATAAGGAAATAAAGTTTCTAGACGTGGTTGTAGTTGACGACACTAACCTACAGACCATGGACTGACCTACGGTCCGTAGGTCCCTTCCGTGGTTTGGGACTTAGGCAATTTTCCAACTCCAAAAATTAGCACTCTCAACCACAATCGATGGACCAGGAGGACGGACGGTTATTCAATCCACGGTCCGTGGATCCTCCTCCGTGGTTTCATACTTAGACTTTTGAAATCAGGTACTGAAACACCCTTTTCTGAATGGTTTGACGGACTTGCAGGACGGCCGATAGGTCGACCTACGGTCCGTAGTTTGAGGTCGTGGTTCCACACTTGGTCAAGAATTCCCTGATTTCATCTTCATGCTTTATCTGTCCATCTACGATTACCATCTAAGGAATGTGACTGGACCTACGGTCCGTGAGTCACTTCTGTAGATGCCCATTTCTGCACAATTCTTCAGCAATGTCCATACTTCCACGTCTGAACTTATTTCCTGCAAACATGATAAAAACACATTAATACCAATACGAAATGGCCTTAGACACACACAAATCTTAAGTGAAATGTATTAAAAATATTGTAAACTCTCGGTATGTCAGCCAATAGTGTGCCTAAGCCTGACTTTTGAATTTCAAGGTCTGGCGCCCTGCGCCAGCAGTTTGCGAAGGATTTGTTAGGCTGATTCTTTTTTTTGTTTCACCCGGCACATGCTCCTTTAAGTTGTGGTCATGTTTCCCTTCTCCGTCTTAGCTTCTATAAGGTCCATCTACCTTTAAAAATTTCTGCATATCCTAATAACATGTTTTAATGTACATTCAAAACTAAATTGAGTTGAAGAGGAAAGTTCAAGAGCTTTTTGGAGTTATTATTGAAAATCTTTTTTGTTAACCAACAATGATCTTAAACTAAGTATTCCCAAATGTAACATTCTTACATTGAGAAAACAGAAACCTTGATTTCTAAAAAGAGGTTATTTTGAGTAATTACCCCAAAATAGAGAAAGGATATTTCTACTTGAGCATGAGTATATATATTTATTGGGAGTAGTATTGAGCACCGATATGGGAATGAGTTTAGACAACTCACATTCCTCAGAAATCATGTAGCCAACATGGGTAAAGGATCATACTTTTTAGACGACTCCTTATTACTTTCGAGCATAGCTTTAGTGGATCCTTGATATACCGTGAGTTTACGATATCTTTAATACATTTAACTTAAGAGTTGTGTGTTTGATGAGTCCACAAATTGGATTCATTTAGGGCTTTATTTTGATAGAAATAGTGTCCTCGAATGCTTATTTTGTCTCAATATCTGATGAAAACTCTTAAGGTTCAGGTATTTGAAGTTTTAGTAGAAGCATGGACATTTAGGTGCAAAAAGGAACAAGAAGGCTGAAAAGAACGAAGAAGCTGAAGCATGATCATCGCCAAGAACCTTTGGCGATTCGCCGAAAGGACTGACTCCACCCTTTGTTCCAGTATGCGAAGCCCTGAAGGAAGAGGATCAAGAAGGTGATGAAAGGAGTAGTCGATTGTTCACCGAATAGTTCCGCGAAGCAATACTATGCCGCCCAATGGACCAGAATGTGAAGATGTTGAAGGCAAGCATGAAACGGCGATGAAACAAAAGAAGGGCGAGTCGCCGAATCATTCTGCGGCATCGACAAACTTCGCCGAAAGATCTGTCAGCGCTATTTTTTGAAGTCTATAAATACTAAACTTGTTATTAATTTTTAAGAGTTGAACATTTATTTTAATTTTCATAATAGAATAGTACTTTTTGGATATTTTCTCTCAAGTTTGGAGAGGGTTTTGTGGGAGACTTGAAGAGAGAAGGATTTCATCTTCCCCAAGTTAGAAGTGGGTCTTCTCCATTCTTCTTCCTTTTCTTAAATCAAGGTTTAATTTCTTATACCCATTTGATTTTAGTATCATTTTAGGTGTATTTTTTTATTTCTTGATGTGTGGCAAAAAATCCCCATTCTTGGGGTGTGATTTAGGAAATATGTGTTGATATTGTTGTTGGGTTTTGATTGCTGATAGGGTAGATGTATTTTAATGGTGATTTCACCTAGTGGTTGTGGTTTAATTTAATGGGTTTGTAGTTGCAAATACAAAACCACCCATGTGTTTTCGGCTTGCCCAAGAGGTAGGTCGTGAAACCAAGACCACTAGACTGATGGTCTAAGGAGTGGATCGACATGAGGTTCAGCCCGAGAGGGTGAGCCCTTGTCCCATATCCTAACAGTCAGCTTGAGAGGTAAGGTGTAGGCTGGTCTTCATGCGGAAAATGGGTGTCCTAGAGGAACCCATTTCAAACGGGGTAAGTTGCCCAAGAGGGAACTTATTTCCATCTAAAGCTTAGCCTAGTCTCTATTATCATGAAAATTTCCTATTGAAAGCATGTACTCAACTATTTATCTCAACTTGTATTGCGGTCACACCCCAAGAACATTTCCCCACACTTGATTTTCTTATTAATTTTTGGTGTTTTTACTATTTGTGACAAAATCCCCAAATTGATATTTGACACTTTTGTGTCACCCCCTTTAATTTACTATGTTTTTGTTCATAAATGTCTTTATCTACGACTAGTTAGAGCTTAATTTGATTTTTCTATCAATTCTCAAAACCACTCCCTTTGGACACGACCCCAATCTTTAGTTGGGTTACTATACTATCGACGATCGTAGACACTCATATCGTAAGTTAGTGTTGTTGGTCACGATAATCATCATGTTTCTAGGGCCATTTTGTACTAGAATTAATGTTTTTGTGTTATAATTGCAGGAAATACACTTGGACGAGGTTGAGAGAGACAACAACTGAAATTCTGCAAAAGGATCCACCTACAGAAGTGACCTACGGACTGTAGGTCCAGTCACACTCCATAGGTGGGTGGCGTAGATGGAGCATCAAGGAAGTCTTGACCAAGTATGGAACTACGAAGGCCATTGACGGAGCGTAGGTCGACCCACGGGCCATCCTTTAAATCCGTCATTTGAATCAGAGATTTTGAGTTCCAATACCTGATGAAAAATTCTAAGTGTGTAGCCACGGAAGGGGACCCACGGACCGTAGGTCAACCTATGGTTCGTACTCCACAGCCGTCGTTTGCATCAACCTCTGTGGAAAAACTGTAAGTCCTGAGCTACGGAAGGGACCTACGAACCGTAGGTCGATCCACAGTCCGTAGGTCATTCTCGTCGATTGAAGCCGCGTCTAGCAGTTTATTTCCTTATTTCGTTTCCTTTTTGTTTAGGACATGTTTTTCTATAAATTAGGCATGTAAACCTCATTTTTGGGGGTTAGACATTACTGTTAACTTTTAGTTCTTGGTATATTCTTGAGAATTAACTTGCAAACTTTTGGCAATTTGATTTACTAAATTCGATTTATAAGATTTTTGCTTAGACTTTTTATTCGAGTTTATGGGTTTCTTCTACTCAATACGTAAGTTCATGAATTCTTCTTATACAATTTTTAATTGTATTCTTACAAACATGAGTAACTAAACCCACAACTAGGGTTGTGGGAACCATGAGCGATTAACAAAGTATGAATAATAATTAAGTAATGTTTGACTAGTGTTGATGCATGCATTGATAATTCATTCCTTTAGAAGTCTTTTTAACGGTGGCCAACGTTAGAACTCGCCTTATTGCTACTTGCCAAACCAAGGAGGTAGTTAATAAGAAAAGAATTATCAATGGAGATTTAGTGTGATACTATCTAATAGTCTAATGTCAATTGGTGCGAGGGTGAAAACTAAGCCATACATTGATGTGATGTCTAATCTGAGGTAAAGGTAAAGGTTAGTAAATTATACACACGTAGCTGGACCAAGGTGCGGGGTGAAATTTCCTATTTGGCGGACCAAGAACTTAGGGATACATAACTTACCACTTTGCATGTGATACACTAGGAAAGGGTTACTATTATTAAGATTACCGCATTAAGAGCTTATAGGGAACACATACACCCTAGTTTCTCTCTCTCATTGATAACAACAAAGTTCGAATCTTGCTCACTTGTTACTTGACTACAATCAGTTATTTGTTACACAAACCCCCCTCCCCTTTACTAACTTGTCTCGAAAATAAGTTGACTTAATGAATATAATCGTAAGTTAAGTTTAAGTCTAAACCATATTCCTTGTGGGATCGACTCTAACCTACAAGTTGGGTTCTTTATTTGACAACTATCGCTTATAGTTCTTTAGGGAGGTGTAATTTGAGCGTATCAAATTTTGACGCTGCTACCGAGGTTCCATTGATAGATGGGCCAAGCCCGCTGCCCAACCTCCACTCACAGCTACAATAGTTCGTGAGTTCTCAGTTCATATCTCGAAGACTACTATCCGCAGCCATAATCTAGCAATCAACACGGCCGAGTTTTATTATCGCTGGGACATTGTTCGGAGCGGGGCATTCCAGAGGAATGCAGAGCAGAGGGAGACTTTATTGCTCTGGTTGGCCCGTCACCTTGATACAGACGGAGAGAGCATCGAGTGGGTCAGCACCCCGAGTGTAGGCATCAGGAAGGACACCTTGACTTTTGTGGCCAAATTCTTCTGACTATTGGTGTGAAACGGAGTGTCTGCTGCACAGGCAGACAATGTTCTTACCAGAGAATGTTCTTACTTGGGACCGCGCAGTCATGGTGGCAGCCCTAGTTGCTGGGTTCGAGATGGATTTTGCTCACATAATTATTGTGAAGATACATGAGAGGGCCTTCAAGGCCACCACCACTTACCTCTTCCCATGCCTCATTTTTTGGCTATGCAGGGATGTTGGACCGTAAGGTTCAGACCGTTCACCAGCGCCTTAACGCATTTGAGCTGCACGTCTTAGAGCGTCCAGCTCCCACCATAGATGTCTCTACTTTTTAGATGGAGTTGGCTAGTCTTCAGGCTTATCTTGACACTCTACTAGCTCCACCTAAGACTGAGCCTGAGTCGGCACCCACAAAATCGGTTGATGATACGATGTTAGATGCACTTTCAGAGATGCTATGCCACCACCTTCTTCTTCCTGTCATGCTGGGAAGCGGCCCCATTCTAGTAATACTTCTGATCACACTTAGGCTGGGAGAGCTCGCAAGAGGGAGCGCCAGGAGCTCTAGGTAGCACGGAGGGCCTCTATAGTTGATGAGGAAATGCGCCAACAGCGAGCTATGGAGGTAGGTGTTGGTGCCTCTAGCAGTGTGAGCACCACTTATAGTGCAGTGAGAGTTGAGGTTAGCACTACTAAGGGTCCTGAGACTATTGATGCGGGCACTACTGAGGGTGACCTGATTATTAATCCAATGGGCTCGAGGAAACCGGACCCACCCACTTGTTGATAAGTCTTCAGTGCTATGCTCCACAGGTTTGCTGCACCCGATCTGTTATTCTTTACTTTTTGTGCATTGGGGACAATTGCACTATATTTTGTTGGGGGTGGGGTAAATGGATTGTGAGTGATAGGGTGAAGTCTGAGTAACCCAACTCATAATCCTCTCTTAGGGTTTTCTTGCCTGTGTTCTTTTCCCCTAAGAGACTATTTTAATTTATGTTGAACTGGCATGTGTAGGAATGTGTATGTAGGAGTAAGTAGAAAAATGAAAGCATTATAGCATGAAAGGCATGAGAAAAATGATCCCCGTCCAAAAAATGTTGAATTGTGCTAGATCTTTAGTCTTGATGAGTTGAATGTGTAGGATCTCAATGTGACATGATAAGAACCAATTTTAACTCGTGACTTAAGCTAAAGCTTGAACTGGGTAATCTAATAATCTGATAATGAAATAATGTGCCAAGAGTGTGCGAGAAAAGTTGAATTGTTCAGATAGTTGTGCCAATCTAGAACTTGCCCCGTTGGTCCTGCTAGGATAATCTAGGCTAGAAGTTGGGAAGTGATCATAGGCCATTGTTCAAATTATTCCACTTAAGCCTAAAATGATCTAACCAGCTGGAAGCAATATTCCCTTTTGATCCAAATAATTGAGCCTTAGAATAGACCATTTCTTTTGATTCATCTAACTCACCTTCCCTTTAAATATTGTCTTGGCCCCGGTCCTTTCTTGGACATGTGCACCTTGACTTAGGCCAAAAGCCTAAGTTGAGGGTGGCTGAGTCAAAAGTGACCTTGATCTTGGACCTGGTCCGACATCGGACATTGTGCACCTCAACTAATGCAAAATGCATAAGTTGAGGGTGGCTATGAAAGAGGAAACCAAATGAAAAAGGGAGTGAAAAGAGTTGTGTGTTGAATAGAGAAAAAGAAAGAAAGATGATGTGAATTTGTGCAAAATGAAGCAAGAGAAACGTATCGAAAGAAATAAATAAAAAATGAAGTGAAAGAAAAAGAATAAATTGAGAAATAAGAGTCATAAAGTTAAAAGTCACATCCATGTTGCAAAGAGTCAAGGAAAAAAGAGTAAAATGTGAGGATGCCAAAAATAGGTCAAAGAAGAGGTAAAAGCCAATGTAATGTCAAGGAGGGCAGAAAGTCGCTAAAAAGTACCCAAATGTACCACACCTGACCCTGAGCCTACGTTACAAGCTAAGAAAGTCCTATAGTAATCCTAGCAACTAGTTTGGAGAGTCTAAGCAGTGAAAATAAGGGAAAGCCTATGGTATTGAGCACTAACTGTACTTGAAGTCACTTCTAAGCGTGAGTGTTCAATGAGTTCTAAAATTCTCAAATTCATATATTCTGTGTGAAAAGGATTTCGTTTGAAGTGAGGGTACTAGTGACATTGTCGAAAAGTTGGTACCTTGGTGATTGTGAAAAAGTGTATGTTGTGGTGTCTGTTGGTCGATTTTTGTCATATCTTGATCCGCATGAGTTAGCTTGTTGAGTCTAAGAGAAAATATTTGCACTAAGAGAGTGGGATGGATTGAAATAGTCATGTGATTGCTTGAGTTTGGATGTTTGCTTCTATACAAGTGTCGTTTAGAGTTTAGTGGGTCGTTTGAGGACAAACAACGCATTTAAGTTGAGGGTGTTGATATACCTTGAGTTTATGGTATTTTTAATACATTTCACTTAAGAGTCGTGTGTGTCTAGGGCCATTTTATATTAGAATTAATGTGTTTGAATTATAATTGCAGAAAATAGGCTTGGACGAGGTTGAGAGAGACAACAGCTGAAATTCTGCAGAAGGAGCCACCTACTGAAGTGACCCACGGACCGTAGGTCAAGTCAAGCTCCGTAGGTGGGTGGCGTAGATGGAGCATCAGGGAAGTCTTGACCAAGTGTGGAACTACGGAAGCCATTGACAGAGCATAGGTCGACCCACGGGCTATCCTGCACATTCATCGCTTGTATCAAAGATTTTGAGTTCCATTACTTGATGAAAAGTTCTAAGTGTGGAGCCATGGAAGGGGACCCACAGACCATAGGTCAACCTACGGTTCGTACTCCACAACTGTCGTTTGCATTTGAAAGTTGAAGGTTCCAACCTCTGTGGAAAAATTCTAAGTCCTGAGCTACGGAACCGACCTATAGACCATAGGTCAATCCATGGTCCAAAGGTCTGTCTCGTCGATTGAAGCCTCGTCCAGCATTTTATTTCCTTATTTCGTTTCCTTTTTATTTAGGACATGTTTTTCTATAAATAGGGCATGTAAACCTCGTTTTTGGGGGTTACACATTATTGTTAACTTTTAATTCTTGGTATTTTCTTGGGAATTAACTTGCAAACTTTTGGCAATTTGATTTCCTAAATTCGGTTTATAAAATTTTTGCTTTGAATTTCAATTGGAGATTACGGGTTTCTTCTACTCAATAAGTAAGTTCATGAATTCTTCTTCTACAATATGAATTGTGTTCTTAAGAGCATGAGTAACTAAATCCACAACTAGGGTTGTGGGAACCATGAGCGATTAACAAAGTATGAATAATAACTAAGTAATTCTTGACTAGTGTTGATGCATGCATTGATAATTCTTTCGTTTAGAAGTCTTTTTAACGGTGGCCAACGTTAGAAGTCGCTTTGTTGCTACTTGCCGGACCAAGGAGGTAGTTAATAAGAAAAGAATTATGAACGGAGATTTAGTGTGATCCCATCTAATACTCTAATGTCAATTGGTGCGAGGGTGAAAACTAAGCCATTACATTGATGTGATGTCTAATCTGAGGTGAAAGTAAGGGTTAGTACATTATACACACATAGCCGGAACAAGGTGCGGGATGAAATTTCCTATTTGGCGGACCATGCACTTATGGATACATAACTTACCACTTTGCATATGACACACTAGTAATGGGTTACTATTATTAGGATTACCGATTTAACAACTTATGGGGAAAACATGCACCTTAGTTTCTATCTTTCATTGATAACAACAAAGTTTGAATCTTGCTCACTTGTTACTTAACTACAATCAGTTATTTGTTACACAAACTCCCCCACCACCCCTTTACTTACTTGTCTCGGAAATAAGTTGACTAAACGAATATAATCGTAATTTAAGTTTAAGTCTAAACCATATTCCTCATGGGATCGATCCCAACCTACAAGTTGGGTTCTTTATTTGACAACGATCGCTTATATTTCTTTAGTGAGGTGTAATTTGAGTGTATAAATCCACTTACTTGAGGTGTTCTATATCCCGGCAAGGTATAGGACATTCCTGGCAGTGTAGGCGAGACGTTGTTTGATCACATAGCTCATAGTGATGGTTGCCTGTTAGAGGGTCTCCAAAAAAAAGTAAAAAGTAATTTATTGTATTTTTATATACATCCTGGATTTAGTATCTTTTATTTATGTAGATTTAAACATTTCATCTTTTATTATTGATTTGTATTGAATTGAGTTAAGGTGAGTATTCTTCTAGTCTTATCAGTTCAATGTACTGATGTCATTCTACCTGCATCTTATTATGATGCAAGTATCAGTGTTTAGGGTCATCAACAGGCGCTTCATTGAGATCACTTGCGCTCCAGTTATCTTTGGTGAGCCTCCTTGCTATTTGGAGGATTTCACATTTCTTTTCTTGTTATTGTTGAGTTGTCGTGGGTCTTGTCCCAACATATATCCTAGTATTAAAGGTTTCTTAGACAGTTTCAGTTGACGATTCTCTCAGTTTGTTCCTTTCTGTTTTGAGATCTTGAGACTATTTTTAATACTTTATTCAATATTTCCAAACATTTATTTGAGTTGAGTTTAATTGAAACTGTTGAGTTTAATTATGCATTCAAAGTTTCCTATTTGCTTGAGTAATTCTTCTGTGAAGTAGTCAGTCAGTCTAAGGATTCGCTTAAGGACTAGCGATGATTCTCGAGGACCAGCCACGTCCAGGGTATAGACTCAATGTGTAACATTAATAACTATTAAGCTTTTTAAGAGATGCAGTAGATAGATAAGTATTAATTCTTGTTGTATTTCTCATGTAAATCATTATTTTTATCTCCTCTAACACAACTATTTTTCCTTATTTCTATCATTAGTTTAGAGCTTCTTCTATTTCATAGGTTTTCTACTCACAAGTCTAAATTGAGCTAAGTTTATAGGAGGGATTTCAAGGTACCCGCTCCTGTAAACCTAGTTCCATTTAAACTTGTGAATACAAACACATAATGAGAGAAACAAGAGGCAGGGGCCTGGGCAAAATCCCTAGAAATAATAAGAGAAACAAGGTTTAGAGTTGAAAAACGAAGAAGAAAAGTCGGAGTTCACTTGGGCAGGGGCCTAGGGCGCCGCCCCAACTGGGGCTCTAATGTTTGACCTCTAGGGTGCCGCGCCAGTCAAAGCGCCCAAGTCCTTCTCTGAAATTCAAGGGTTCGCTCCCCGCGCCTCTTAGAGCGCCAGGGACGCCAGTTCTTCCTGTTTTACCCATTCTTTCCGTACTAGTTCCCTAGCAACGTGCCTATGTTTCCTAGTTGATTCCAACACTCTAAGGTACGTCTAAACTTCATGAAATCATCCATAAACATGAGATCATGAACCTTGAATACATAATTCAATTCATGAAAAGTTAAGAGTCAAGTCAAGAAGTTAAGTTTGAAGTCAAGAAAAGTTCATAGAGTTTTCCAAAAGTCTTTTACAAACATTTTAACTTCGTTTTAAGACTTAAGCTTTAAGTTGACTAAATAATAAGAGTAAAAGTTCATTTCTTCAAAGATTAAACAGGAACTAAGTATTCCCAAGAATTAAAATGTTTCCACATTTGAGTAAGAAAGGAAATACCGATTTCCAAGAGAGCTTTTAAGCTAAGTTTTGAGTAATTATCTCAAACCAAAGAGCAGAATATATTTTTAGGAGTAGTATTGATCATTTATATGGGAATGCGAGTTCATAATAACTCAAGTCTCCATAAACCTTGTAGCCATCATGGGTAGAAATGATCATACTTTTTAGATGATTCATTAGTGCTTTTTAGCATAAACTAGTGGATCCACTTAGTTAAGGCGTTCTATTTGATGGCAAAGTATAGAACGGTTTTGGCAGCGTGGGCAAGACGATGTATCATCACTTAGGCTCATAGTGATGGTTGTCGATTAGAGAAACTCCCACAGTATCATATTACTTTATATGTAATTTAGTTTCTATTCATTTTCTTTAATACCTGGATTTGTCACCTATCGTTTTAAATGCTTCGTATAAACTATACTATTATTGTTATGTACTTTGCATTTGAGTTAAGTTATTCATGAGTGGAGTAAAGCCAAAGTAAGTGATCTTTTCAGATTCCTTTCAAGCTTACGTCATGTTTTAGTATTCCCCTCGCATACTCGTACATTCAATATACTGACACCATTTGGCTTGCATCGTTTTATGATGCAGACACATGTAACCAGGATCAGCATCCAGCACCTCGTTGATCCAGTTGAGCTCAGAGTCACTTGGTGAGCCTCCTTGCTATCTGAAGGACTCCTTTTACTTTGTTTATTTTAGTGTTTCAGTTGTTAGAATGATCGGGGGTCTTGTTCTGACATCCCCTTTTGTTTTAAAGTCTTCATAAACGAGTAGTTATAGTTCTTTAGTCTTGTATGTTAGATATTTTGCTATGAGACTTGAGTAGCCATTTTGGCTAGTTTGAATAAGACATCCTCTAAGTCTTAATTCATGAGTTTCTTATTTGAGGTTAATTCTTATGTTTAAGTCTTCCGCTGAGTAAGTAAGACAAGCCAAGGGTTCACTTGGGGCCAGCAATGGTTCTCGAGTGCCAGTCCCACCGAGGGTGTAGGATCGGGGCGTGACAAACTATGTATCGGAGACCAAGGTTCAAGAGTACTAGGGAGTCTATGAAGCCGGGTCAGTAGAGTCCTAGTTATCAGTGTGAAGCATGCCACATCTATAATTAGGAGGCTGTGACACTTAGGAAATTATCTCACTTCTTTCATACTCATTTCGTACGATAGAATTCATCTCTATAAAGTCTCTTTCTAATTAGAGCTTGCACATGTTTTTAGTTAATCATGCCTCCACGAAGATTTGTCTGAGGTTGTCCTACTAGGAAGAACGTTGAGGAGAAAGGGGTACCTAATGCACCTAAAGTGCAACCCCATGGAGAAGTCACGAATGTTGAGTTCGGGGAAGCGATTCAAATGTTGAGACAAGTTATGACCAACCAAGCTGTGCAACAGAGAGGGAATAAACAGGAAGTGGCTGATACTTCGAGAATTCGAGAGTTCTTGAGGGTGAATCCTCCAAGTTTCACTGTTTCAAGCACTACTGAGGATCCAGAGAGTTTTGTCGAGGAACTGAAAAATGTATTTGAGGTTATGCACATTGCCGATGCTGAGAAACTAGAACTAGCTGCATATCGACTGAAGAATGTTCCTAGGACTTGGTTTGACCAGTAGAAGAAGGGTAGATTAGATCTGAGGGAGGACCACCTGCGAGTTGGGCTTGTTTTAAGAAGGCCTTCTTGGGGATTTATTTCCCCAAGAACTAAGAGAGGCCAAGGTACGAGTGTTTCTCACCCTTAAATAAGATTCACTAGGTGTTCATGAGTACAGCTTGAAGTTCACCCAACTTTCCCGATATACTCCAGAGATGGTTGCGGATATGAGAAGCAGGATGAGTCTTTTTGTTGCTGGGCTGTCCCATCTGTCAAGCAAAGAGGGCAAGGCAACCATGTTGATTGGGGACGTGGATGTACCAAGGTTGATGGTTTATGTGCAGCAGGTTGAGGAAGAGAAGCTGAGGGATAGGGAGGAGTTTAGAAATAAGAAAGTGAAGACAGGGAATGAGTCCGGGAAGCAGAGAAATAATGTGAACCGGTCTTCTTTCCAACAAAAGTAAATGGGGCCTGCTCCATAATCTGCTAGTGCACTTGCACCTAGAAACAAAGATGAGTACAATAGTCAAAATTCACAACACTTCAAAGTTAGACCTACATAGTCTTAGGGTAGTGTGGCACAAGGATGTAACTTGGCTCATCCATGTGCTAAGTGTGGTAGGACCCACCCAGGTAAATGTCGTGATGGCTCCAAAGGTTGTTACAAGTGTGGACAAGAGGATCACTTCATGAAAGAGTGCCCTAAGAATAGGCAAAGTAATGGGAATCAGGGTAATAGGGCCCAATCAGTTGCTCCACCAGATAGGGTTGCACCTAGACGAGCTACTTCCGATACTGGCGAAGGAGCAAACCGCCTTTATGCAATCACTAGTCGTCAAGTGTAAGAGAATTCTCCAGATGTTGTCATTGGTATGATCAAAGTCTTTAATCTTGATGTTTATGATTTTCAAGACCCAGGAGAAAGTTTATCATTGTGACTCTTTATGTTGCAAATAATTTTGATGTTCTTTCCGAGAAACTCTGTGAACCCTTTTGTGTTTCTACACCTGTTGGGGAATCTATTCTAGTTGAGCGAGTATATCGTGATTGTGTTATTTCCATCAATCACAACAACACCATGTTTGATTTAATTGAGTTAGACATGATAGATTTTGATGTCATTCTATGTATGGACTGGCTTCATGCTTGTTATGCCTCAATTGATTGTAGAACTAGAGTTGTTAGGTTCCAAATTCCTAATGAGCCAGTTACAGACTTGAGTAGTAGTTCAGCAGTGCCTAAGGGTCGTTTCATTTCGTACCTAAAGGAGAGAAAGTTAGTCTCCAAGGGTTATGTATTTCATTTGATCTAAGTAAAGGATTACAGTGTTGAGACACCTCATATTGAGTCATTTTCAATCGTGAGTGAGTTTCCAGAAGTTTTTCCTGATGATCTACCCAGAGTCCCTCTTAAGAGAGAGATAGACTTCGGTATAGATCCAGATACTCATCCTGTATCTATTTTGCCATATAGAATGGAACCAGCAGAGTTGAAAGAGTTAAAAGAGCAGTTAAAAGATCTCCTTGATAAGGGCTTTATTCAACCAAGTGTCTCACCTTGGGGCTCTCCGGTCTTATTTGTGAGGAAAAAGGATGGTTCTCTTAGGATGTGTATAGATTACCGTCAGTTGAACAAGGGTACCATCAAGAATAAGTATCCTCTTCTGAGAATTGATGATCTTTTCGATCAACTTCAGGATGCTACATGTTTCTCTAAGATAGACCTCCAACCAAGCTACCATCAGTTAAGAGTAAGGGAATGTGATATTCCAAAGACAACATTCAGGACCCGTTATGGTCATTATGAGTTCCTAGTTATGTCATTTGGTTTGACTAATGCACCTGCAACATTCATGGACCTTATGAATAGAGTATTCAAGCCTTATTTAGATATGTTTGCTATCATGTTTATTGATGACATACAAGTCTATTTGAGGAATGAGAAAGAGCATGCTAGTCATCTCAAAATAGTTCTCCAAACTCTAAGGGATAAGGAGTTGTATGCTAAGTTCTCGAATGTGAGTTTTGGCTTGAGTCTATGGCATTTTTAGGCCACATTGTTTTCGGTGATGGAATTAGAGTGGATACCCGGAAAATAGAGGCAGTGCAGAATTGGCCTAAACCCACATGTCCAACTGATATTAGGAATTTCTTAGGATTGGCTGGATATTATAGAAGGCTTGTGGAGGGTCCTCACCTATTCCATCCACGTTGACCAAGTTAACTCAGAAAACAGTGAAGTTTCAATGGTCTGAAGCTTGTGACAAAAGCTTTCAGGAATTGAAAAAGATGCTGACTACTGCCCCAGTTTTGACCTTCCCAAAAGGTACTCAAGGTTTTGTCGTATATTGTGATGCGTCAAGATTTGGTTTGGGTTGTGTATTAATGCAGAATAGCAAGGTTATAGATTATGCCTCCAAAAAGTTAAAAGTTCATGAGAAGAACTACCCAACCCATGATCTAGAGTTGGCTGTCGTAGTATTTGCTTTGAAAATATGGCGCCATTATCTTTATGGTGTTCATGTGGATGTGTTCACCGATCACAAGAGTCTCCAGTATGTATTTAGTCAGAAAGAGTTTAATCTCAGACAAAGGAGGTGGTTAGAATTACTCAAGGATTATGACATAAGTATTCTTTATCACCGCTAATGTGGTTGTTGATGCCTTGAGCAGGTTGTATATGGGTAGTACCGCCCATTTTGAGGAAGATAAGAAAGAGCTAGCAAGAGATGTGCATATACTTGCACGGTTGGAAGTTCGACTAATGGATTACACAGAAGGAGGAGTAGTGGTGATGAATAGGGTTGAATCATCAGTAGTGTCAGAAGTAAATGAGAAGCAAGACCAAGATCATATTCTAGTTGAATTAAAGGAAAATCTTCATAAGAAAAAATTAATGGCTTTTGAACAAGGGGGAGATGGTGTATTGAGGTATTAAGGTAGATTGTGTGTACCAAGGGCGGATGAACTCCAAGAAAGGATAATGGAGGAAGCTCATAGCTACAGATATTCCATTCATCCGGGTTCCACAAATATGTATCATGACTTTAGAGAAGTTTATTGGTGGAGTAGTATGAAGAAGGGCATTGTAGAGTTTGTTGCTAAGTGTCTGAATTGTCAACAAGTTAAAGTAGAGCACCAAAGTCCCGGTGTTATGGCTCAGAATATAGAACTTCCAAAATGGAAGTGGGAGATGATCAATATGGATTTTATCACAGGTTTACCAAGGTCTCACAGGCAGCATGATTCTATTTGAGTGATTGTTGATAGAATGACAAAATCAGCCCACTTTTGCCGGTAAAGACTACCCATTCGGCAGAAGATTATGATAAGTTGTATATTCAAGAAGTGGTTAGACTTCATGGGGTGCCAGTTTCCATTATTTCAGACAGGGGTGCGCAATTTACTGCATAGTTATGGAAATCTTTTAAAAAAGTCTTGGGTTCTAAAGTAAACTTAAGTACTACCTTTCATCCTCAGACAGATTGGCAGAGCACACTATTTAGACCTTAGAGGATATGTTGAGGGCTTATGTGATTGATTTCATAGGTAATTGGGATGATCATCTACCTCTTGTTGAATTTGCTTACAACAATAGTTACCACTCTAGCATCCAGATGGCTCCTTATGAAACTCTTCATGGGAGAAGATGAAGATCCCTATTGGATGGTTTGAAGTTGGTGAAGCTAGGTTGATAGGACCATATTTAGTTCATCAAGCTACGGAAAAGGTGAAAGTGATTCAAGAGTGGTTGGAAACAGTGCAGAGTCGTCAGAAATCCTACACTGATGTTAGGAGAAGAGAGTTAGAGTTTGAAGTAGATGATTGGGTATACTTGAAATTTTAACCCATGAAGGGTGTTATGAGCTTTGGTAAGAAGGGGAAGCTTAGTCCCCGGTATATTGGCCCATATAGGATATCCAAAAGAATTGGTAATGGTGCTTATGAGTTGGAGCTACCACAAGACTTAGCAGTGGCTTATCCGGTATTTCATATTTCCATGTTGAAAAAGTGCATGGGAGATCCTTCATTTATCATACCAACTAAAGATATTGGTATCAAGGATAGCTTGTCATATGAGTAGATTCCAGTTCAGATTCTAGATCGCCAAGTTCGCAAGCTGAGGACCAAGAAGTAGCATCAGTCAAAGTTCTTTGGAGAAATCAGTTTGTTGAGGAAGCTACTTGGGAAGCTGAGGAATATATGAATAAGAGATATCCATATCTCTTTGAACACGGAGAAATTCCAGACCAAGGTACTAATTCTCTTCTTAGTATTCTATAATTTATATACTTGATGTGTTAGATTTGCTTGTTGGGTGTTTGAACTGAATGATTCATGTGACACCCTTAGCCTATTAAAAGTAATCTCATTCGAGGACGAATGTTACAAAGGGGGGTGGATATTGTAATACCTTGCTATTTGAAAGAACTAGTAATAGTTAGAATTGGAAATAATCGTTTTTGGAAAGAATGAAAAATCTAGAAAATTGGTAAAGTTATGTTAAGTTTGAGTTTTGGGTCAACTTCAAACGAACATAACTCCTAGATAAGGATGATTTAGGTGTACTTCCAGATATCGTAGTAAATATCTTGGAATTATCTTTCCAACACCGCCGAGTTTATTCAATTCTGAGTTCATATGAGTAATATATGTTCATTTGAAGTTGGGTTGTCTAGTTAATGAAAGTCAAAACCGGATTTTGGAAGGGTAGTTTGGTATTTTCCTTGTCCAATTATTTTATTTCATTTTTTGGAGTTAAATTGGGGTCTAATCAGAATTAGATCAGTTTAGACCATTGGAAATTCACGCTAGGGCTTGGAGAAAAGAGAAAAGAGAAAAGAGAAGAAAGGAAAAGAAAGTTCAAGATTCGTCGATTTCTTGGAGATTTTAGTGTGGATTTCGCCAAGGGTTAATCCCTACCATGTATGTGAGATCACATAGCATTGGGTTAGTTCACCCACGCGCCAATCATGATTCAATTCAGCGAAGTTGTATATTTTTGAAAGCAAATCCTATGAGTTCTTGATGTTAATTCGTTTGAAATCTTGTGGGTTTTTTATGTTGAAATTTCTTGAGGTTGATTCATGTAATTAGATGTGATTTCAAGTTTAATATTACATATTTTGAACATATTTTCGATTCTAAGTATTTGGGGAAAGAACTAAATTGAATTAGGGGGTTTAGAGTTGAAAAACAAAGAAGAAAAGTTGGACTTCACCTGGGCAGGGGCCTGGGGCACCGCCCCAACAGGGGCTCTGATGTTTGACCTCTGGGGTGCCGCGCTAGCCAAAGCGCCCCAAGTCCTTCTCTAAAATCTAGGGGTTGGCACCCCGCGCCTCTCAGAGCGCTAGGGACGTCAGTTCTTCCCATTTCCCCCATTCTTTCCGTACTAGTTCCCTAGCAACATACCTATGTTTCCTAGTTGATTCCAACACTCTAAGGTACGTCTAAACTTCATGAAATTATCCATAAACATGAGATAATGAAACTTGAATCCATAATTCAATTCAAGGAAAGTTAAGAGTCAAGTCAAGAAGTTAAGTTTTAAGTCAAGAAAAGTTCATAGAGTTTTCCAAAAGTCTTTCACAAACATTTTAACTTCGTTTTAAGACTTATGCTTTGAGTTGACTAAAAAATAAGAGTAAAAGTTCATTTCTTCAAAGATTATAAGGGGAACTAGGTATTCCCAAGAGTTAAATTGTTTTCACGTTTGAGTAATACACTGATTTCCAACAGAGCTTTTAAGCTAAGTTTTGAGTAATTATCTCAAACCAAAGAAAGATACTTGTTTTAAAAACATATGAGCTGAGTATATTTTTGGGAGTAGTATTGAGCACCAATATGGGAATGCGAGTTCATAATAACTCAAGTCTCCATACACCATGTAGCCATAATGGGTAGAAAGGATCATTCTTTTTAGATGATTCCTTAGTGCTTTTTAGCATAGACTAGTGGATCCACTTAGTTAAGGTGTTCTATATGACGGTAAAGTATAGAACATTTTTGGTAGCGTGGGCAAGATGATGTACCATCACTTAGGCTCATAGTGATGGTTGTCGGTTAGAGAAACTCCCACAGTATTATATTACTTTATATGTAATTGAGTTGCTATTGCATTTTCTTTAATACATGGAGTTGTCACCTATCGTTTTAAATGCTTCGTATAAACTGTACTATTATTGTTGTGTACTTTGCATTTGAGTTAAGTTATTCTTGAGTTGAGTAAAGTCAAGGTAAGTGCTCTTTTCAGATTCCTTTCAAGCTTACGTTGTGTTTTAGTATTCCCTCGCATACTTGTACATTAAATGTACTAATGCCATTTGGCCTGCATCATTTTATGATGCAGATAAAGGTAACCAAGATCAGCATCCAGCGCCTCGTTGATTCAGTTGAGCTCAGAGTCAGTTAGTGAGCCTCTTTGCTATCTGGAGGACTCCTTTTACTTTGTTTTTTTAGTGTTTCAATTGTTAGGATGATCGGGGGTCTTGTTCCGACATCCCACTTTGTTTTAGAGGCTTCATAGATGAGTAGTTATTGTTTTTTAGTCTTGTATTTCAGATGTTTTGCTATGAGACTTGAGTAGCCATTTTGGCTAGTTTGAATGTTTCCTTAATGACATGATATGTTTTAATTCATAAGTTTCTTATTTGAGATTATTTCTTATATTTAAGTCTTCTGCTGAGTAAGTAAGTCAGGCCAAGGGTTTGCTTGGGACCAACAATGGTTCTCAAGTGTCAGTTCCGCCCAAGGTGTAGGCTCGGGGGGTGACAATTCTCATCCTACCCCAATAAGTTAGATATTGATTTGATGAATTGGGAAAATCCTCCGGTTCAACCATACATTGAGGAGCCACTTAAGTTGGTATTGAAAGTATTGCCATCGTATCTTCGATATGTGTTTCTAGGGGCCGATAATGCATTGTCGCTAATTGTTGCAAATAACTTGCTGAAAGGGCTAGTAGAGGCTTATTTGGAGTTTTGAAAAAGTTTGTTAAAGCTTTGGGTTGGTCAATCACCGAAATTGTTGGGATACCTCTGGGTATTTTTCAGTCATAAAATTCAACTAGCTGATGATTTCAAGTCAAGCATTGAGCATTACAGGAGGCAAAATACTCCTATGAAAGAAGTGGTGAAGAATAAGATCACAAGTGGCTTGATGTGGGTGTAATTTTTCCCATTACGTATAGAAAGTGGGTAAGTATGGTACAATATGTTCCTAAGAAGGGTTGTATGATCGTGGTGCCGAATGCAAAGAATGAGTTTGTGGCTACTCATCCCCTTACCGGATGGAGAATGTGTATGGATTACCATAAACATAACTCATGGACCAATAAAGACAATTTCTCAATGCTCTTTATTGACCAAATATTGGATCGCCTTGCGGGTAGAGGATGGTGTTGCTTCTTAGACAGTTATTAGAGGTATAACCAAATTTCCATAGTCCCGGAGGATCAAGAAAAGACTAATGTTTCATGTCTATATGGAACATTTTCTTTCAATAGGTTAACGTTGTCATTCAGGTGGTGTAATGCTCTGAAGACTTTTTAAAGTTGCATGTTATCGATCTTTGTGGATATGGTTAAAGAGTCCATGAAGGTGTTCATGGATGACTTTTCATTTTGGGTGATTCATTTGAGGAATGCTTGATACATTTGAGTAAAGTGTTGCAGCATTTTGTCGAGACTAATCTTATTCTTAATTGGGGAAAATGTCATTTCATGGTAAAATAAGGAATTGTACTCGGGCATAAAATTTCAGGAAATGGGATTGAAGCTGATCAAGTGAAGATAGATGCCATTGCTAAATTGACTCTTCCAATTTTGGGGTAAGGTGTGCAAAATTTCTTAGGTAATGTCGAATTTTATAGGCGGTTCATAAAATAATTTTCACAGGTGGCTTTTCCTTTGTGCAAGTTGTTTGGAAAGGATATTGTCTTTGATTTTGATGCAAATAATGTGAAGGTGTTCTTGCGTTTGAAAGAGAAACTTCTCTCAGTCTCAATCACTATTGCTCCTATTGGAGTGTTCCCTTTAAGATGATGTGTGATGCTAGTGGTGTAGTCCTTGGTCCTGTCCTTGGGCAACACAAAAATAAACTCTTCCATTTGGTCTATTATGCTAGAAAGATGCTAAATAGTGCCCAAAAGAACTATACCATCACGAACAAGAATTGTTGGTTATTGTGTATGGCTTTGAGAAATTTCGAGCCTATTTGTTGGGTACTAAGGTGATTGTGCATATCGACCATGCCTCGCTTAGGTACATAATGGAAAAACGAAGTCAAGCCAAGCTTGATTTGGTGGGTGCTTCTCTTTCAAGAATTCAATTTTTAGGTGAATGATCGAAAGGGTTGTGAAAATCAAGAGTCTGACCATCTATCTCATCTTGAACCTAGTGTGGCATTGGATGAAGAAAGAGACATAGAGGAAGCTTTTCCTGATGAGTTGTTTATGATGCTTTTTTCATGGTTCAACAGCATGGTATGCAGAGTATGCTAATTATGTGGTTTGTGGAAGTGTGCTCGACGGGCTGAGTGGTTATCAAAAGAAGAAGTTTCTCTTTGATGTGAAAAAGTATTTTTGGGACAAACCCTGTCATTTTGGGGAATGTGATGATCATATAATCCGACAGTGTGTTCTGGAAGTTGAGGTCAAAGTGATTCTTGGAGCTTACCATGCGTCGCCGGTAGGTGGGCACTGTTGACACCCAATTTTGGATCTCCACAATATAGATTAATCATCGAGTTTCTTCAATTTCAAAAGATTTAAAATAATTAGTTTTAGAGAACCTAAATATTTTCAAGTTATTTTTAAAATAATTTTGTCATTTATATTTAATTTTTAAATAATAATATGTCGTTTATATATTTTATATTTTTATAAATATTTAAAAATCGTCTCAAAAAGATTTTGTTTAATTAAATATTTGGTTAATTAGTTTAATTATTTAATAGTTTATATTTTTGAGGTAATAGTTTATAATTGAATTAATTATTTAATTTGTTAAGATTAAGAAGTTCAGTAATTAATTTACATTAATTCGTCTTATTTGATTTTTAGCCTAATTTGTCGATAACATTCAATTTTAGGCTAAATTCTTAATACACTTGGCTAGTGCTTTTTTACAAATATATAGCCATATTCTAGTCTTAATTTCAACTCTTTGCAAGACCCATGTTGGGCCATTTTCTCCCAACAATCATCAAGCCCATTCCCTTAAATTCCAATACCAGAAAGACCCAGCCCAATTAAACAAGGGAAAATTTTCAAAACAACAACATTTTAGCATTTAATAGGACCCCTTAGCTACACTTTCAATATTTATTAAAAATAGCTATTTTTTAGTTTGTTATGGGCTGATTTATGTAAATTTTTTGCTTTGGTTTAACTTGACATGTACAATTAATAAATAACAAATTAGAGAAAATTAGGGGAGAGACCCTTTCAAATAAGGTAAATATTGTTGAAAATCCTCATTACTGAGATGAATTGATCAAAAAAGGGTGCCTCTCTCCATTCATCCTCAAACTTCATTATCCATTGATAATCCTCATTCTTCGTAGAAGTCAAGTCAATTGATCATTGCTTTACAATCTAGCTTTAAATTGGTGTCGATTTATAAACAAACCTCCCGTAAGAATTTTTTATTTTTATTTGTCAAGAGTCATGGATCTGTTGCAAAAAAAAAAAAAGTTCATCATCCTTCTTTCTTAAAAAATACAAAGTTTCATAACGATCAAAAGTATGTTCATCATCGTTAAAATTCAAAATTGCATTTGTTCATCATCGTTTTTCTGAAAAAATTCAAAATGCTTATAGATCTGGGAAGCAACTTTGAAATACAAAATCGAAGCAGTTCATCATCGTTGCTCCTAAAAAACACAAAATCGAGGATCGATCAAAGAAGCTCATTGAAATATACAATCAAAAAATCACATTAGTTCTTCAAGATATAATCGATCTGGTATTATCTCAAAGTATTCATCAAAATTAGCGGTGATGCAGCTTGAGAGTAGATTTTCGAAATTGTATTCAAATACAAATTCATTACTATGATATTGTATATTGAATAATCGGAATACAAATTTGATGATATTATGTATTGGATTATTAAAATACAAATTTATTTTGAATACAATTTTGATGATGTGATCCCTATTCTATATTGAATGATTGCGATTTTATATATTGAATGATTGGAATACAAATTTGTTCAAAGTTATAGAAAACAACTTTTGGAATACAATTTTTGGAAAACAACTTTTGGAATACAAATCAGGTTAGAACACAACTTTTGCTAATAACAAAAGTTAAAAATAAAAGTGAATAATGAATTTGATCAACAATTAGGAAACAACTTTTAGAATACAATTTTTGAAATACAACTTTTGAAATACAAAATCAGTTTAGATTACATTTTTTTTATTTCATCAAAAGTTTAAAATAAAATTACACGAGTACAAATAATTGATATACAACATACAAAATATATTTATTTTGAATACAAATATAGTTGATAACTTAATTTTAACATAACATACAAAATGAATGATTTGATGCTCATGGATACAATATGCTTAAATATATATAATATTGCTAAAACATATAATTAAAATATAAAAAATACAACATAGATACTAGTATGAATACAATTTAAGTAAGAATATATATCATATTAGTCGTCTATAATTTTATTTAAATAAATACAATATCCTGAAAAAACAATTGACATATGAAAAATACAACTGACAATACTAATACGAACACAACTTAAGTATGAAATTAAATAAATTGAATATTAACTCAAATTGGAGAAATATAAACACCAAAATACAAAACCCACCCTAAATAGTAACGAGGTTAACTAAAAAATACAGACCCAAAAAGAAATTTACTAAATAAATGATTTTGAAGTTGAATAAATTGGAACACAAAAATAAATAAACAACCAAAAAAATAAAAATCAAAACTAAAAACAAAATTGATATTAACTCAATAAATACAAATCCAATAGGAGTTATCTGATTAAATGAGAAATGATGCTAATATTTTGTATGATTTTTTCATTTTGAAAAAAAAAACATAAAGAATTTGGAAGAAGAGAGAAGGGGAATAAAAATAATGAATAGAGAGAGAATGTGGGGTTGATGAGGTGTGACAATAGGATGTATTTTATGAGGATAAATTATGCATAACTTACCTAAATCTCATAGTGTAAAGAGTAAATTACATCATATTCCTACTCTTTTTCTAATTACAATAATCCCTTAAAATTTGTACCTTCCGGATACATTAATTCTAATACAAGAAGAATCTTTTATTGCGCTAAAAAGGTAATAAAATCTGAAAATCAATTAAATCCCATAAATTACACTTACGTTTCTTCTTACTCTCAATCATACAGAGGCAAATCCTAACAGAACGAAGAAATTCAAATTTTCAAATTGCTCCCCCGTTCAACGAAGAATCCTTTCATATTTGATTCAAAAACTTTTATCGAAATGTTGGGTAAGCGAGGTGAGTTATGAAGGATACAAAAGTGATGGAATTATATCGTTGTTGGACAAACAATTTCCTTTTGAATCTTCAAGTTCATCGAAGATCCTTTCAATTTTGATTCAAGATTATCAAAAATTTTGAGATTCAAGATTTTCTTTTCCCAGTTCATCGAAGATCCTTTCAATTTTGATTCAAAATTGTTGAAATTTTGAGATTCAAAATTCTTCTCCTAGTTTATTGAAGATCCTTTTGATTTTGAATCAAAATTTTTGAAAATTTTGAGAAGATACATCATGAATATCTTTGCTACTTAGCATTTTACTATTTATGTTTCTTGTTTAATTTGATAAGTATTGTTTTTATACTAGATACGTTAAATAAATAATTTTTCCCATAAGATGTTAGATTTGAGATCGATACATTACCGTGTGGTAGTTGCTATCAGGGGCGGACCTAGGTGGGTGAACCCCCTCATCAAAAAAATTACATTGTATATATAATGTCAAATTCTGGTTTTATACGTATATATATTAAAATGAACCCTCTGAAAACAAAGTACAAGATTGACTTAGTGGATAAGTAGTTCAAAATTTACCCCTATGTCACTGTTTTGAATCCCATGGACAACATTTTTTTCCCCTCTTTTTTTAATGTTTTGGAAAATGGAATTTTTGGGCTTAGACTTTCTTCTTCTTTTCATTATTTTTTTCCTTTTGTTCCATTTCTTCTTTTTAATTTGTTTTTGTTTAAATTTATTAGACACATTTTTTTATGTTTTATTTATTTTGTTTCAACGTAGCTCTTTTTTCATATACTAACTTAAATAACTCTTTTAAAGAAATGATGAATTATATTTAACTTGAAATTGAGATAGAAATATAATTTGTTTTTTAAAAAAAAAGGTAAATTAGAGGTAATTGAAAGAAGAAACTTAAATATCGTCAACATCCTTTTAAAAATATTAATTTAAGAATTCATGAACTTTCTTTTATATTTTTAATTCTATTTTAGAGAGATGAAAACGAACATATTTGATTTATTCGTTATTTGTCTTTTTAACAAATTCTAAAAAATTGGTGATGCTATTTATTTATCTTCTGAATATGCATTATAATATTAGTAACTCTATTCTTACACATTTTTAGAGCATCTTGACGATTTTCATAATAATATGTGATTGAATGGATGCTAATTTTTAAAAAAAAAATAAAAGTTAAAAATAAAGTAAAACATTACAAAATAAAAGTATTAAAAGCAAAAGAAATTTTAAGAATGCTCAATGGAGCATGATAAAGTAGAAAGAAATGTTTAATATGGCATGATAAAGTAAGTTAAATTTTACATGATAAGGTAAATATCTTTCTTTCCTTTCTTGCTCCCTTTTTCATCATTTAATTTTCACTTGTTTTAGGAATTAACATACATAATACAGTCGATCTGGTAAAATTCTTATGAATGTATCTTTGTACTCGATATCTTTGATAAGTTTAGTTTTTACTTTTATGAACCAATGAAATATCTATAGTTGTTGTCCAAAAAGCATGTCGAGGGGCTACTACGCTCACCACGCACTTGCATTACCACCTGAACTTCTTCTTTATACTTTGAATCCCCTAAACAAAAATTCTGGGTCTGCCACTGGTTGCTATGTAATTGATACATTTAAAATAAATTCGAATTTACGTATCATATCTAAAAAATTAGTGCATGATACATTATTATTTATGTATCTTGTTTAAATTGATAAGTATTGGATTGTTACGAAATACATTAAACATGTAATTGTTGCCCATAAGTTGTTTGGTTTGAGATCGATACATGTAGTATAAATTAGTATTTATGTATCATGCCCATATAATTTGACGTAGCTATGTATCATAAACAAAAAAAAAATTGAATATGATAAACAATGATTTAGTTATAATATAGTAGGGCACATACATAACAAACATATGACACATAGTCAATAAAATTGAGCCTATTGTTTGTGTTTTCCTGTAAAAGAAAAAAAGAACTGAAAAGGAAAAAATAAATTGAGCCTATTCCCAGACAACTCTTGCGATAAATGCTACATTCATTGGTTGTAGTGAGTTGCTACAAGGAGGACGAAAGACATATCCTTGAATAATTTTTGTCATATAATAAATGTAAAATGTAATATTCATTCATACAAGAATAGATAAATGCTTGTTCAACTTCAATTTTCAAGCCTTTATTTTTGTTGATTTGATTTCTTTTCAAAAATTTGGATCCCTTTATCAAAAAAAAAAAACTTTACATCATTAACTGGAGAGAAAATATTTTAATTTTTTTTTAAAAAAAAGAGTGATAAAGATAACTGGTGATATAGTGGAGTGATTATAGACAAGAAAAAAAGGAGAAAATAGGTGGAGTTTGAAGATTGAAAGTTATGTATCTGGAAAATAGGATAAAAAATGATGTATAGTTAGGTAATTTTTTCATGTATAACTTACATAAATCTCATAGTGTAAAACCTAAATTACCTTTTATCCCTATTCCTTTTCTAATTACATAAATCTCATAATTTTTAGACATTTCGGATACATAATTAAGAATTCGAATATATTTATACAAAAAAAAAACAACCTCTAAAATGTAAAAGGGCGAGTACCAAGGGGCAGGGTTTTGGTACACAGGAATCTCACACAAGCAAGTGATCCCACACAGCAAAATGATGATAAAAAGTAAAAACAACTATTTAGAAGTGTATATAGGGAAGTTAGCAATCAGAAAAGTTGAGGAAATTTGAACGGTTGGCATTTAAACGGACAAAAAGCTCTTGGCCTTTCAACTAACGACCTATCCAACGAGCCATGACTAAAGTCTCCGATCAATTTGGCAACTTGCGGAAGGAGTTCAAGCTTGCCAAAAATGACTGCTCAGATCATCAAACTTGAATTTCAATTCAGCAAGCACGATTGATCTCGCCAAAGCAGAATGACAACTCACCAACTAGGAATTTGTTCGCCGAAGATGACAGTAACTCCTTTAGATTTTTGCTTCTAAAAGGAAAAGCTAACACAAGATCGCCAATCCTATTCGGTGAATCACCGAGGAATCATTTCCTCACCAAATATGACAGAACTGATTGACAAAAAGCAAAAAGGGCTAGCCAGAGCGGACTCACCTAATGCACTTGGCGAATCTCCAAGGCATTCTTCAGCTTGCCAAAATTCCCAGAGTTTAGGGACTTCACTTTTACCTATACAATCAACACACATTATGAACTTTTGGCATTCCAGTTGTTGCATATATATGTGCTTGCAATTTTCTTGCAAAACTGTTGTTTTCTTGTAACTGTCAAGATCGGCAAACCTACAATACACATGCTCATTTACTCATGGATATTAGTTGGGATTTTGTCCTTAACTTCATGAAACTGTGGCCTGAGGAACTCTCCGGCAACATTATTTCAATGCTATCTAGCCAAGAAGAGATGTCACATGTAGATGATGTTTACTTCATATTTCCTCTGTTTTTGATCAGTTTATTCTGTCTTATTTTCTTTCACTGAAGGCAACCATCACAGGGGACTTATGAATGACAACAAGGCGGGGCTGGTTTGTCCTTGTGTGTGTGGTGCAAGTTGAAGAAATTTTTGAAAATCATATGCTAAAAGAAAAAGAGTATTTATAGGGAGAGAAAGAAATCGATAGGGGGAAAACGGGCAGAAGATTCAGATGGAATTTCAAACTTGAAATTCGAAATTCAAAAAATTTCTTCAAGGATAAGTTGTCAGCTTGATTTTGTACCAATTTCCAACGGAATTAAAAGGAGAGCCGTTCGATTTCTTGAGAAGGACAAGTGAGCAACATGATGACAACACCTGGATTATTCGAGTACGATCTTGTAAGAGGGTAAGGGAGAGAGGAAAAGGAACGTGGGCTATGCGCGATTGGGTCGGGTTCGCGTCTGGTTTGCTCCTTACGATTTTGGATTCGCACACGTGGAACAAGAAGAAGAAGACGTACATGGGTCATTTTTGGTACGCATTTTCTGGGTTGCAGCGTACTGGTTCACGTTCTCAGGAAGAAGACACGTAAGGTGTCGTTTTGGGTGGGTTTGGGACGCCTTGTATTGCTGTGTATGGGTCGGGTATTGATTTGGTATGGTTTGAATGTTGTTGGGCTGAAGCTGCTCATCTTATGTTTTTTAATTTATACATCTAATATACAATCAGATACGTGAGTATATCTTAAGGTTGCAAATGGGTCAAAGCCCAAATTTTCCTTTACACAACAAGTTCAACAAAGATGAAGAGGGCTAATTTGGCCCAAATTTGCATCAGACCCATCTTTATTTTTTAGACTTAAGACAGGACTTGGCCCCAAACCCATCAGATTTAGAATTTGGGCAAAAAGCCCAAATTTGAATCTTATTCTTCCTTTACTCTTATTTATTTATTTATTTATTTATTATTTGTATTAACTAACATTTTATTTGATTTGGTTTAATTTAATAAAATTCCCAAAAAGATAGTCATTTCTTCTATTATGTTCAAATTGAATTATTTTATATCACTTATGGGTCGGGTATTGGAGGAATTTGATTTGGTCTGGCTTGAATGTTGTTGGGCTGAAGCTTCTCATCTTATGTTTTTTAATTTATACATCTAATATACAATCAGATACGTGAGTATATCTTAAGGTTGCAAATGGGTCAAAGCCCAAATTTTCCTTTACACAACAGGTTCAACAAAGAAGAAGAGGGCTAATTTGGCCCAAATTTGCATCAGACCCATCTTTATTTTTTAGACTTAAGACAGGACTTGGCCCCAAACCCATCAGATTTAGAATTTGGGCAAAAAGCCCAAATTTGAATCTTATTCTTCCTTTACTCTTATTTATTTATTTATTTATTTATTATTTGTATTAACTAACATTTTATTTGATTTGGTTTAATTTAATAAAATTTCCAAAAAGATAGTCATTTCTTCTATTATGTTCAAATTGAATTATTTTATATCACTTATGGGTCGGGTATTGGAGGAATTTGATTTGGTCTGGCTTGAATGTTGTTGGGCTAAAGCTTCTCATCTTATGTTTTTTAATTTATACATCTAATATACAATCAGATACGTGAGTATATCTTAAGGTTGCAATTGGGTCAAAGCCCAAATTTTCCTTTACACAACAGGTTCAACAAAGAAGAAGAGGGCTGATTTGGCCCAAATTTGCATCAGACTTCTTTATTTTTTAGAATTAAGACAGGACTTGGCCCCAAACCCATCAAATTTAGAATTTGGGTAAAAAGCCCAAATTTGAATCTTATTCTTCCTTTACTCTTATTTATTTATTTATTTATTATTTGTATTAACTAACATTTTATTTGATTTGGTTTAATTTAATAAAATTCCCAAAAAGATACTCATTTCTTCTATTATGTTCAAATTGAATTATTTTATATCCCTTATTTTTACTTATTAGTTGTTTGTTAATATATGAGTTATTTTCTTTAAAATCCCTTTAGTTTATTTCCTTTCAAAAATGAAAAATGAGTTTTCTTTACTTAATTAGTATTTAAAATTAGTCAAATATTTAGTCAAGTTGTAGGTCACCCGCACGTTAGCGGACATTTCGAATGCTTCAACCCTTCTCGAAGTATAAATTAAACCACGAACCCTTCTTTGGAATTTCAAATGATTTTTATGTTTAAGTCTGTTTGAAATTATAAGTTTTTTTTCTAAATTTTAAAAAAATTAAATGACGATTCTTCAAATCTATTTTCTTAAAAAGTAAAATTAGTTTTTGAAATAAGTCTTTTATTTCTTTTCTAACTTAAAACAGGCACCAAGGTGGAATTTGTACGTCATCCAAAGTGTTACAATGTGGATACTATTGGCCAACTCTATATAAAGATGCAAATGCTTTTTCTAAAGTGTGCATTCAATGCCAAATGTAACGGGGTATCTCTCACAAGCATGAACTTCCTCTTTGACCAATCCTTGAAGCTGAATTCTTCGAAGTGTGGGGGATAGACTTCATGGGCCCTTTTGTGAGTTCTTTCTGCAACAAGTATATTTTGGTGGTTTTTCACTATGTGTCGAAGTGGGTAGTGACTTTACCCAACAATGATGGGTTGGGTGTAACACAATTTCTCGAGCTATCATAAGTGATGGTGGCTCCCATTTCTGTAATCTTCAATTTGAAGCACTCTTGTCAAAATACAAAGTGCAACACAAGGTTAATACACCTTACATCCTCAAACAAGTGGGAAAGTTGAGGTATCAAACCGTGAGATAAAAAATATCTTGGCAATAATGATGAATATCAAATGTATTGACTGGTCAAGGAACATTGAAGATGCACCTCGGGCCTATGGCACAACCTTTAAATCTCCCATCATAATGTCTCCATATCAACTAGTGTTTGGAAAGTCTTGTCACTTGCCAATAGAATTGGAACAAAAACATTATGGGTATTGAAAGCTCTAATTTGAGTTGGAAAATTGCTTCAAGAAATTGAGTGAATCAAATCCATGAGTTGGAAGAATTTTGACTAAGGACATATGAGAGTTCATCCCTTTACAAGAGAAGGTGAAGTGATGGAATGATGCTAAAATCATTCATCAGGAGTTTCAGATAGGTGATTGGGTATTACTTTTAAATTCCTGGTTGAAACTTTTCCCACAAAAGTTGAAGTCAAAATGGGCGGGGCTATTTAAGGTTGCTAGAGTATTTGATAATGGAGTAATTGAGATAGAAAAGGCAAATGGCTTCAAGTTAAACGTCAACGGTCAATTCTTGAAGTTTTACTTGGGAGAGAACCATGGTGTGAATGTGATTGAGGTTATGTACATGGATGAGGCTTCAGAGCATATCCACATAGTGCCACCATTAACTAAGGCACTTCTTGAGAGGCAACCCATGTTTTTAGTGGTTTTTTAATAATGTGTGTTGATTGTATAGGTAAAAGTAAAGTCCCTAAACTTTGGGAATTTTGGCAAGCTGCAAAATGCCTTGGAGATTCGCCAAGTGCATTAGGTGAGCCCGCTCTGGCTAGCCCTTTTTGCTTAGCATTTTGTCAATCAGTTCTGTCATATTTGGTGAGGAAATGATCCCTCGGTGATTCATCAAATAGGATTGACGATATTGTCTTAGCTTTTCCTTTTAGAAGCAAAAATCTAAAGAAGTTACTTTCATCTTCAGCGAACAAATTCCTAGTTGGTGAGTTGTCATTCTGCTTTGGGGTGATCAATCGTGCTTGCAGAATTGAAATTCAAGTTTGATGATCTGAGCAGTCATTTTTGGCGAGCTTGAACTCGTTCCGCAAGTTGCCAAATTGATCGGCGACGTTAGTCGCGACTGGCTGGATAGGTCGTCAGTTGAAAGGCCAAGAGCTTTTTGACCATTTAAATGACAATCGTTCGAATTTCATCAACTCTTCTTGTTGCTAACTTCCCTATATACACTTCTTAATAGTTGTTTTTACTTTTTATCATCATTTTTCTGTGTGGGATCACTTGCTTGCGTGGATTCCTGTGTACCAAACCCCTGCCCCTTTGTACTCGTCCTTTTACAGTATAGAGGTTGTTTTTTTGTATAAATTTTGGCCTCTTTATGCATATTTCCTAATGATAGAACTATCGTTCAATTGTGTGGTGCTTAAATGAGTTAGATTCGTGCTTAATTTTGATTGTTTGATTGCCTATTGTTTTTAAATGTCGAATAGACCATGTGGGTTGATTTTAAAGGGTGTTGGGTTAGTTAATCTTGAAATTGCTTGTGGGTGAAATGTGTCTCTTGGTTATATTTTATGTGGATGAATTTTGATTAGCCCGAATTTAAAAACATGGTTTGAGTTTTCCCAATGATAGATTGGATGACGTCATTCTTAAGGGAAAATCGTCATTTCATTGTTTATTGTTGAAATTGGGGGGAAGTCTGATAACCCGGAGTGAATGGGTATGTAGAGAGGAATTGGCATTGGAGACACCTTTATAACTTAATTTACTCTATACCTACTTAATTTATTTTTGGTTTATTTTCTAGGGTTGGGATTTTTAAAAAGGAAAAAGTGTTTGGTCATAGGCTTGTATATTATTTTTAAAACTTGGGGAAAAGATATAACTTTACAAAAATATATTATAATCCCAATATATTTTTAAAAATATTATTATTTTATGAAAATTGAGGCAAATATTTTCTGATTCTCTGCTTCTGTTTCGACGTTTCTTCTTCTCCAAGTGCAAGACTTTTCATCTTCCAAGAACTTGTTCTATTCTTGAAACATGAAACCAGTGTAATCATACGCTTAACTTCTCCATCCACTTCTCTTCCATTAACTTATTCAACATTTTCATCGTCCTAAACCCCTCTCAAATCTTCATTTCTTTATTTCAATATTCTTCCCCAAGTTCAAAGCTTTCATCTTTGGTAAGTTGAATCTTTTGTAATGGTGTTTTCGATAATTTTTAGCCGTATTTGGTTGTTTATTTTTTTATAGTAGTGTAATGATTTAATGACCCCTTTTTCTGGAGTGTTTTTCTTCATGTTCTTGTTTGGGATGAAATTTTTTCGCCGTACTCTATGAATATTTGTGGTCTCTAATGACGTTTTTATTTGGATAGAAGTATTTAGTCCTATTTGGTTGCTTATATTTTGTTTTAAAAAATTATGTTTATCTTGCCTATTGATTTTGAAATATTTACTAAATTTTGATAGACTTTAGTGACGTTTCTATCAATCGCATTGTTGATTCCTGTTAAATCTGCTATTTATTTTGCATGTTTTATTTGAGGTTTACTCTGTTTATGTTAATAAACTAGTGGTCGATAAATATATTTTTGCTTGTAGATTATAAAGTATGGCTAAACCTATATGTGGAAGCACTAAACTATCTGCTCATATTGCTTCTAGCATTAAAAAATGAAAGGCTGAAGAAGTTTTGAAAACTTGTAAAAAGAAGAAAATTGCACTCGGAAGAATTCAAGTTTGATTCAAAAAAGGAAACAATGGCAGAGATTGACAATTACCAGGACAGTAGTCCTGATGAAAGTGATAATGTTGAGAGTAGTGAAGGGGAAAATGATAGCGAGGAGAGTAGTAGAAACACTAGTCGAGATGAGGAAGATCATCTATCCTTGCCCATTTGTGCAAGAGATATTTCTGGTGAGTTGTATGACCTAGCAACGTGGTTAAATGAGATAGGATCGTTTCCAGCCAAGATCTCTGTAAGATCAAGGATGACTGTTTATAGTGACATTAGAAAAATTATGCATGAACAAAAACTTTATAATGAATTTAAGGGTACTTGCTTTAGACATTTGAGGCATATTTCGGATTATTTTAAGTTCAATGGACAGATTGTCCATTATATGTTGTTGCGACGGGTGAGAAATGACAAAAAATTGCATGAAATTTAGTTTTGTGTGAATGATAAGCCTGCATATTTTGGCTTAAAAGAGTTTGCATTGATTACGGGGCTGAATTGCTCAGCATACCCCGTGAATCAAAACTGAACAAAGTCCATAGGAAATGTGAGAATTTTCATTTCAAAGTGACAAGGAACAAGAACATCACTAGTGCAAAGTTGATGAGATTAATCAAGAGTAACAAATTAAATAAGGAGAAAAAATTGAAGTGCTCTTTAGTTTGGTTTGTCCACTCGATGTTGCTTGCCCATGATCGGTCTAAGATTGTGGATTCAAACCACATCAAATGGCAGATGATTTGGATTTCTTTAACAGTTATCCATGGGGAAAAGTGTCATTTGATTTAACATGACCTATCTGAAGAATCGAATTAACTTGAGGAAGCAGAGGAAATGTATAATGAAAAGAAGAATGCATGTTATGTTCTATACGGCTTTCCCTGGGAATTTTTGGTACTTATTATCAACTATTTAATCGATTTATGATATACTCTTATTTATTTATGTAATACTTCATAGACTCTATTTATTTGTTTGTTGTTCTATGGATTCCAGGTTTGGATATATGAGGCTTTTTCATATCTTGGAGAGTATGCCGGGAAGTCCTTAGACACTCCACTGTCCATTCCCCATTTACTCAGATGGTACACATAAAAGAGCAATAATATAGTTGAAGGTGATCCATTTAAGTACAAAGGAAGAAGTACGAAGGTATACATTTATTTGTTATTATCTAACAATATTTTTTAAATAAGTGAACATTGTGTAATATTTATATTCTTTTTTTTGTAGTTTGTGCACCCATACCTTACCCCTACTGTTCGTGAGATGAAGCAGAATTACATGGAAACATATAAGCCATATAAAGATGAAGTGAAGGACGTGGTCATCAATGTCTTGAATGCCCAATTGAAAGGTGTGACCGTCATCATTTCAGGAGTAGAGAGCACAAGCGACGAATATTTGGGTGATCACAATATTGTCCAACCTTGTGTGAATTCTGTTTCTAGTAAACAGAATACATCGAGTACTTCTAATAATGGATATTTAGAAAATCTAAGTGAACGTGCTCTATCCCTTGAGCAATCAATGGTAGAAGTTGTTGCTTATGTATGAGAAGAAAGATTGAGGAGAATTGAAAAAAATAAAAAAACACAATAAAAGAAAGGTAAATTAGTATATACTTTGTTAGTGTCAAGTAATTTATTTCTATAATATTTTGTTAAAGTAATACAGTACAAGTGGACTTTGCAGCAGTTGATGAAGACTTTGCTGCAATTGATGAATACCTTACAGATGAAGTTAATGAAGTGGAAGTTGATGGTGTTGATAAAGTGACAAATGATCATGTTGATGAAGTGGCATGTGATAGAGTTGATGAAGTGGCAGTTGATGTTGTGCCAGTTGATGAAGTGGTAGTTGATGTTGTGCCAGTTGATTTAGTTGATGAAGTAGGAGTTGTTGTGGTTGATGAAGTGGCAGGTGTAGTTGATCCAATGGCAGTTAATGTTGAATAAGTGGCAATTGATGAAGTGGCAGGTGCAGTTGATCCAGTGATAGCTAATGTTATTGATGAAGTGGCAGGTGATGAAGTGGAAGGTGTAGTTCATGCAGTGGCAGCTGATGTTATTGATGAAGTGGCAGGTGATGAAGTGGCAGGTGTAGTTGATCCAGTGGCAGCTGATGTTATTGATGAAGTGGCAAGTGGTGAAGTTGCAGGTGCAGTTGACATTGTTGATGAAGTGGCAGGTGATGCAATTGATGAAGTGGCAAAAGAGAAGAAGGAAGAAGAAAAAGTAAAAGAGAAGTCAGTAGATGACGGAGAAGAGAAAGAAGAAGATGACAGTGTTGAAAATTCAGTGGATGTGATGAGTATCGTCATGGACCTCAATGGTGACAAAAAAAAATTGAAGTGGTTTTTGAAGTATTGGCATTTTAAGACAATGATTTTTAAAGTATTTGACATTTTAATACAATGGTTGAATTGGTTTGTTGTTTTGTTGTTTTGAGAAGAAATATGTACATCTGAAAGATTATAGATGTTTTTGTATATGGTTAATGGTAGTTTTGAGAAACAATTTAACATGTTTTATGATGAAGGGGTTTTATGAATCTATATTTTAATAGTATGTGATTTTTGCTTAACTTTAGTTTCTTACCGTTATGGAGTAAAATTATTTAACAGTCAATTATCTATAATAAAGTTGTACGTTTAATACTATAGATTGCTATCATTGTTGATTTATAACATTATCGATAAAAAATGAAAGATATAAGAGTGTAATAAATAGAGAGAAATACTTTCATTTATTCAGACTACATTCATGTTACAAATTTCCAAAAAGCAAACACCAAAAATAAACCACACAATACAGTTTTTAGGCGTTTTTCTTTTTCTTCTGCCAAAATCAACTTTTCTTTTAGTTGATCTCTATCTCTTTCAGTATCTTTTAGCAACACTTTCAAGTGATTCCTCTGCTCTTCGGCTTCTTTTAAGAAAGTCATTAGCAGATCCCTATTTTCTTCAGATTCCCGTAGCTTTGTTAATAATTCAAATTTGGCAATGCCTTGAAAATTTTATGGGCTACTCGTTGATGATTTATTTTCAAGCCACCAAAAAATGAGCACATGCCAACTGCACAATTAAAGAATTGTCGACCTGGATTTGTATCGGTGTGTGACGTCTTGAACGTAGCTGGATTACCACAATGACAATTGTAAGACTTTTTTTCTTTGGATGTTTGAGATGTTTGAGACATTGTAAAAATTGAGGTGTTTGAATTGTTTATGAGGGATTGCCTTCCTTTTATACTAAAAAATAACTAGATGTTACCGTTGAAAAAGTGCAATTTGAACTTTTTTTACTGTTGTAAAATTTGTATATGTAAATATTTACTGGTTATCAAAATATATAGACCCTTTATACAATCGATGCATCTCTATGTGCTTGGTGTATGAATGACCAATAAGATTTATACTCTGACATTAGTAAGGTATATTCAGGTTTATATCTATTTTAAAGCATTGTCGATATTTCACCTACTAATATCTGACACTTATATGTAGACCAAAACTAGTAGAATTTAGAAAAGACAAAAAATTATTAATAATAAATTATATTTTTGAAGTTTATCAAATCAAATGAGTTTAAACAAGTCATATGATCATGTAAGAGTCCACATAAATTGGGTGTGGTGATTAGAGATGTATGAGGAAGAGTTGTTGTTATACAATCAACATCCTTATAACAATGTTTGAGAAAGCATAAGTATGATGTAAGGATGTAAGTTGTTATGTGATCATGTATAAGTCTACATAAATTGGGGTTGCAATCAACAATGTGTGGTTAAACAAGTTATATCCTCACAACATACTTATGCTTTTTCAAACAGTGTTCTAAGGATGTAGATTGTATAACCACAACTCTTCCTCATACATCTCTAATCACAACACCCAATTTATGTGGACTCTTACATGATCATATAACTTGTTTAAACTCATTTAATTTGATAAATTTCAAAAATATAATTTATTATTAATAATTTTTTGTCTTTTCTAAATTCTACTAGTTTTGGTCTACATATAAGTGCCAGATTCTAGTAGGTGAAGTATCGACTATGCTTTAAAATAGATATAAAGCCGAATATACCTTACTAATGTCAGAGTGTAAATCTCATTGGTCATTCATACACCAAGCACATAGAGATGCATCGATTGTATAAAGGGTCTATATATATTGATAACCAGTAAATATTTACATATACAAATTTTACAATGGTAACATCTGATTTTTTGACAATTCTTTTAGGATTCATTTGATAGAGTGTATATGCAAATAATGCCTGTATTAGTTATACTTAGATCATTGCATTAAAATCATACTCTAATTCATGCATTAAAATCATTGCATTACGAATACCATGAATTTTCATCTATTAATAATTTTCATATATTAATAATACACAACTTAATACACAATGAGTGGACTCGATAATAAATATTAATAGACAGTGTGCAAAATGTATGTCATCTTTTGATTGATCTATATTAGATCATGAGTAATTACGATAATAGCAATTGACCGAAATTGTCACACCCCTAACTAGAAAGGGGCAGACATCAAGGATATACACAAGCACCTGCTAAATATCTTACTAATCTCATGCCAAAGCTGAAGATTCATAAGAAGCGGAACCTATATGAAGACACATACTAAAACATAGATAACAAAAGGTCCCGTTGGGCTACTTTACATCGGAAGCAAGACTAAGTTTACGAAGCCTCTAAAGAGTATGCCTCTGAGAATCTGATAACTAGTCGGGACAGGGCCCCGACATACCCATTCTAATATATGTACATACGTAGCAAAATATAGGCTCTAAATATCTGATAGCTCTAGGTAGAGGTGGAGCTTACCAACTGTTAAACTGCAAGTCTCTAGTCTACTGAAAATGCTTGTTGTCCTAAGCACCTGAGCTTGTAGTGATACAAATGAAACGCCAAAATAATAGGAACGTCAGTACATATAAAATATGTACTGGTATGTAAAGCAAACTGAATAACAAGTAGACATCAAATATCATGATAGGCATATTTGAGCATGGGTATGTAGGAGACATAATCCGTAACTGGAATTGTGACCAACCTCAAGGGTCCTCATCGAACGTTTCATGTCTTAGTCATTTATATATACATAATCCCTATAATTTGCCAAAGTGATATCTTTACTTCATTATATCGCTTCTTTTCTCTTTGTAAAGCTAATTGTCAGGGAATCACATAATGGCCTACTCGCGGTGATTAGTGAACCCTGTATGGCATCTGTAGCCCACTGTCACGACCACACGTGAAATCTCATAGTCTGGTAACGAGGTCTATCAAGGTACATTCCCTAGGGCTCCTATATGGTCTGCCCGCAGGCCTGTATCAGTCAGGTGAATCCACGATGGAAAATTCCAGCTAACTATATCTGAATTCTATGCACAGAGTAGCGTCGCACGTAGTTGCCCTAAATATACCCACCCTACGCTCTGCAGAGTAGTCTATAATCTCAACTGCCTTGCAATTATTTATAATAATTAATTCATTAATCACATAGCTCGTGATACAATTCGTGATTACATTCTTTAGCTTGAGAATCGTATATCTTGTGACCTATGCACTTACGAACAGTCTATGGCTGGTTGCTTTCTTTAAATTTATGCAACATGTACACCGCTAACTTCTAAGAGTTCCAACTGTAAACAAATGCAAATGTGTGAAACATATTGCTTCCTTGAAGAGTAATATAACTCTATAGGTTTAGGACTCAACATGAGAGGGTTTATAAAATAGGATAACTTTCTTTCAAGTATCATAGAATCTATAGTGACATTTATCGGAAGAACATGCGAGTATAGGTCGTGCCTTAAGGGCAAAAGAGGTTTTAGCTTTACAAACCTTAATTCGGGACTTACTAACTTACATCGTCAAACTCCTTTGCTGAAAACTTTATCTATAACATAAAATCATAAAAGGATAGTATAAGAAACTAATCAAGAGTCACAACAATGCCAAAATCACAATAATGGTTCGCGAGCAACAATCTCAACAATTATCATAGATGAGTGGTGTATCACCACACCCTTCTCTTTATCTACTTTCCAAGTAGGCTTATGACTTATTTACATGTTCAGTATTACTCCTCATCCTTTAACCATAAAGAACCAGCCCTCTTAATCATTCACACTTAACATAAAAGTAAAACTCATGGCCTCCGATTACCATCCCACCGGTTCCTTGTTAACGATGTAAAATTCCTTTATAAGCTCATAGTTTAAGTTGGTAGAGAACTGATGCAATAAATTAAAATAATAGGAGCTCATATAACTAGCTACAACATATTCCTAGCGACTTAGGAATTTCATCAAACATTTGGTGAACGACAAAGTTTCAAGAACTATAATAGTCGCGTTCTCTATACCTCGCCTTCCGTTTTAATGTAATAAGCTTACTTCCCCAATACAATACCATTGACCCCTCATTTGGTCAAAACAACAGCCAACACAACCTTCTACAAACTCCCTCCTCACCAAAACATCAAATACAATGGGTAAAACATGGACTCACGGCTTCCTATTACCGTCCCGTGAGTCCTACCCATAAATTATACTTAAAGCATCCTTGGAATACTATTTATGAAGATAGAAGAGTCATACCTATATATCAAAGAAAAGCAGCCCCTGCCCTTCTTTATTCTCCAAGAACGATACTTTTTCCTTCAAGAAAACATTTAGCTAAGTATATCTATAGGTCTATGGAGAGGAAGACACTTGATTCTTGAAGAAACCAACTTACCCTAAGCTTTNATATCAAAGTAAAGCAGCCCCTGCCCTTCTTTATTCTCCAAGAACAATACTTTTTCCTTCCAGAAAACATTTAGCTAAGTATATCTATAGGTCTATGGAGAGGAAGACACTTGATTCTTGAAGAAACCAACTTACCCTAAGCTTTGGTGGATTGAAGATGAGAAAAACTTGAAGAAATGAGTTGAAATCAGTCCTTACAAGTTCTTGAGTATATGAAAAGTATATTCCAAAATTCTAATATAAAAACAACAAGTTTGGTCGACTTTCTCTAAAGTGCCACATGTCTTGCAGTGATTGGGCAGTGCACGCGTCTGTCGTAGAATGAACATAACTTTTTACTCTAATATCGTTTTAACGAGCGGTTTATTTTTTTGGAAACTAGACTCAAATACCTTCAATTGGATAGGTAGTAGGCCCTATAACTCGTTATATATGAGGAGATATGCTCGTTCAAAGTCAGATGAGAAATGAGATCATTTGTAGTATTCCTCCACAATGAACCTTTAAGCTTTAATCTTTTCTTTAATGATCTCTTTGACCTAAAACTTTTGTTTAACCCTTCAAATGACTAAATATAAGGGTTACATGGTATGCTTAATCATTTGCAATGATATACCTCCCCTGATATCACATCTATGCATTGGTGTTTACGAGTCGCAAATGTATTTCAAGTTACGGGGTATTACAAAAATGCTGGCAGCAAAAAAAAATAGTAGCTTGATTACAAAAACGATTACAAAAACAAATTTAATCAACAAATTCAACAAAGCTTAATTAAGATTTGTTGTTGTTCACACATGTGGTTCTCGTGGTCCAGTTCTCTTGCAAATTGAACATTTTTTCCTTCTCTTGCTTTTGAAATTCTCACCGACACCTTTGACATGTTCTCTTCGTTTTCTTCCAAGCTTGGTATCAACAAGAGGCGAAAGAATCTTCACATTAAGCAATTCTTATAGCACACACCACTCCGACTCGAGAGGGACAACATTAATAGAATTTAAGTATGCAAGGAGGTACGATTCGACTTTATACAAAGGCGAACAGTACTCATAAATGCTCACACCATACTCGTTGCCATGCTTTGATCGCAAAGCGGCCATCGCGTGAGCACAAGGTATCTTGATCAAGTCATATTCCCTACAAGAACATGACTTTTCCAATAGGTCCACATAGGCAGTAACACCTACACCGAACATGGTAAATTGATTGTCGTCCCCGGTTACGTTCTCTACATCTAAGGAGTCGCCCTCGATCATTTTCATTCTTGCGATTTTTTCGGCAAAAGGCACCATTTGATTACCCATTAATTTAAAGATATATGCATGCCTCTCCCTGAACAATTCTCCAAACCTATTAGCAATCAAATTAAATATTGATGCCACGGGATATTCCCTTTCTTCTATGAACATAGCATTGAGTGACTCGGCGATATTTGTGTCATCACATCATATCTATTGCCAGGAAAATGTGCCCTACTCCACTTCTCAAAACCTATATCATACTCAAAGACGACGGCTGCCGCGGGACATTTGTTCTTGAATTCGACAAAATGATTGTCAAACTCTTCCAAAGAATAAGCCTTTGCCGCATTGTAGTAAAGATAAAGGTAATCTCCACAATGATGATTTATGCGGAGATTTTCACCGAGGTACCTCATACAATATCCGTGGTGAGAATGATTATAAACGTTTGCAATGTCGTTGGTGATACTCTTGTGTCTATCGGAGATAAAACATAAATTTGGTTCATCGACCACTATCTCCTTCAATTTCTCAAAGAAAAATGTCCAAGATGCATCATTGTCTTTGTCCACGGCACAAAAGGCAATTGGATAAAAATGATTCTCCATATCTTGTGCAACAACACAACAACACGCCCTCGTATTTACCATGTAAATGAGTGCCATCAACCGCAATTACCTTTCTCATGTGGGAAAATCCCTTAATGCAAGCACCAAAGGCCAAGAAATAATACATGAACCTATGACTATCCTTGTTTACCATGATAGAATAGCTAGAACTAACATTAAATGTCTCGAACATGTATGAAAAATCCAGTAAGCATGAATATCCGCTCTTCGCTGACCCTCAGACCATTTCCTTGGCAACCACACCTCCCTTCCAACATTTCCAATAACTTGGACTACAACGAAAAGAATTAAACATAGCCCTTTGAATCTCTTTAACATTTGGACCCTTGCCATCACGATACATATTTACACAAAGTGAAGCAATGACTTTGATTGAGATTTTTCTATGGCTACTGTTGGCATGTTCAACACCACAACTATGCTCGCCATTGTACTTGTAGATACGAAATCTATTCGAACACTCATATTTTCTCGCCAGCAACATCCATGCACAATTCTGAGATACACATTTCACCTTTAAATATTTAGTACAACTCCTCAAAGTTGCAAAATCAAAAGACTTTTTTGCCGTCGCTTCGGCTTATAACAATTGCAACTCATTCTTGTTATTGAAAGTTTGATTTATGCATAAATTAGTTCCATCGGAGAAGGAATGGTTGGATTGTGATCTCAATTCCTGTTCTCCCTATATTTCTTCACAACATTCGCGTTCGGGATCTTTCATATCTACTGACTGATTTTCCACATTAATTGGATCATCATGTATATTCATTGAATGATCACCCAAGCTCTCCTTTGAATGATTACCCAATCTTTCATTTCCAATAGTATCATTTTCATCGTCAAATGAATTTGTTGGTTCAATTGGAGGCCTAGCATTGACGTGTATCCTCAATGTAGGACTAGAGCCATCAATACAAATATCTAACATGTACAAGCTAAAGTGCCGATCATTTTTTATGAATGTGGGATGTATTTTTCCCCTCCCATTCATTTGCTAGCTAATCACCAAGTCATTTGGCTCGCAAGCTCACCGGCCTCAATTACGCTTGCAATCATATCGTCATATGAACCATTGCGACGCAACGCAATGGGCACTGTCGTCCTACTAAAAGATTTCCAATTTTAGCTTTTTGGAGTCTCTCCTCCCATACTCCCATATAATCTCCACCAGCAATAACAAATTCAGCTACTGCCATTATAGACTACAAATATCGATACTAGATTACTATATCCGTCTATGAGGTACGGAATCCGTACAAACATGCAATTGGATGAGATCAGGGTACAAAATTTAACTCCTGCAATGGCGAAACATTTTTTTAATGCTTTTAAACTAAACAAATGTATCTACTAATGACTTATCAAGTGATTATGGAAGATTTCTCAAATTTCTAAAATGGCGGGAAAATTATTTTAAAGCCTGGTTTTTGAAAGAAAATGGAGTAAAAATGAAAATGGAGTAGGAGATAATGATGATTTAACCTTAAAAATGGATATTTTGGCCGGAAAACTCGCCGGAATCGTCAGTTTCGACAGCAGCAAAAATGAGCTGCTATTCTTTCCCGTTTGGCTTTTTTATTTTTTTCTAATATAATTTTTAACAAATGCAAATAGATATATATTATTCCAAATTAGTTGAAAAAGAAGGGGGGACCAAAGTGGAGATATGAAAACTTAGGGAGGTCTTTTGTATGTGCCAATTAGGGCATGTGGACGATGTCATTAATAGTGGGTATACCACAAATTATTCAAGAATTGTGACTTAATGTCACATTAAGTCTTTAAGGTGGCTATTTTGCCAACTCTCCCGGGTACTTTGGGTGACCTTGAATCGTGTGAAAAATATTTTTATAATTGATCGTTACTTGTTGTTGAGACGAGTTTTGAAATTTGGGTTATGAAGGGCTGCAAAATACTTGTTCGGCAAGCTCAGTCAAGCTCACCAAGTTGATTCGGCGACTCACCGTGTCAGCCCTAGCTTACCCTCTAATTGAGAATTGTTGCCTGCAGTTTTTTGTCACTTTCGGTGAGCTTTGTTAAGCTCACCAAATGAGTTTGGTGAGCTGCCAACTCAATGTGTCGCTCACCATTTTTCCCGAAACCAGATCAGTTGCCCTTGTCCCTAACTATAGAAATAAATTGATAAAAAATGAGGATTTTTGGAAATTAGGATGAAAGAAATTCTTCATTGAAGTTCTATATACATTTATTTTGAAGTTTGAGGAAGAATCGTGATTGTGATCTCTAGAATTCTTGTTGATCTTGTTATTTGAAGTGTTCGGGAAAAAAGAGGAGAAGAGTTTGCCGTAACTTATGAAATCTGATTGTATTTGACTTTAAAGGAAAGTTAATAGTCATGAAATAGGGTTATGGGATGAGGAAATAACAAAAACACTCCTCCTAGAACGTGAAAAGAAAAGAAAAATATTTTTTTGAAGAACGTGCATAGCCCAACAGCTGGAGCCTAGGTCACGTGGTTGTTCGCACAGTCATGGTAGTAGCACTGACCTTACTGCGTGGTCGCGCGAATGACGTCTTCTGTGCGTAGCAGATTCATGCAGACTTTATAGTGCCTAGTAAAATGGGTATAACTTTTAGCACATAACAATAATTTGAGTGTGGTGAATGCGAGAATTGGAGTTGCTGGTAGAGAATTAATTAAGATGGAAGAGCTAAGTGCAATTAAGGGCTTTTTGGTTAAATTAGAACTTATATTTAAGTGGTATACGATGTAAGTAAGTTATAATTTTAGTGATGATATAAGTATTCAAACACTACTAAGAAAATGTGAATTTTCGAAGGACGTTTTGTTGGAAATTAGCTTGTCGTTCAGAAATGTTTTCAACTAACTAAATGTATAACACTATGTTAGAGTTTTGAAATTTCCAAACAGTATTTAGTTTAAAGCTTGGAAAATGGTAGAATTTCAACACAATTTACTGAAGTTTCACTAGTACTAATGAATAATTCGTTGAGCTCTATCTTAATGGAAAGGATTGCACATGAAAAAAGTATAATGAGAGGCTAAAGTGTCGGCCAGTCTATTGCATTAATATGCAACTAAATATTTTTGAAGGGGTGACTACATATTGATCCTTGTTAAACTTTTCCACCATCTTTTTTTATTTCTCGTCAAGTTTCTGGTATTCATATTGAAGTTCAATAAAATTTGAATTCGCATCGAAAAGTCTCATATTGGGGGTAAATAGTTTCCTAACAAAGGTGAGTCTATACCTAAGAGAAGTAGGGCTGGGCATTCGGTATTTCGATTCGGTTTTTATTATTTCGGTTCGGTTTTTTGTTATGGGCCTGCTTAGTTGGATTTTTTAAATTTTGTAATTTTTTTTGTTTATTTTATTTATGTTTATTGCTTTTTGCTTATTTTACTCTGTTTTTCAAATTATTGTATGATTCAAAATATTAAATTGTTGTTAACATTGAAATTTAGCCTTGTTATAACATTGAAATTTACCGGTCGTTGTTGTGCTACGGCTGCCTGCTGGTTGATTGGCAGCTGCTGCGTGCTGCTGGTCGACGCTGCTATAGTCTGTAGACGACTAGACGTGGGAAGTGGGAATGGTAATTTTTGCCTTTTGGGAAGTGGGTTTGTAAAGTTGAAAAGTTTGAAAAGACAAACTTTTGTTTTTAATTTTAAATTATAATATTTATTTTTAAATATTAATAATTAATATAATATTAATATATATTATAATTTAATATATTTCGGTAAACTGAAATACCGAAATACCAAATTACACAAAAATTACATACCGAAATACCGAAAAATACAAAACCATATACCGAATACCGAACCGAAAACCGAAATACCGAAACCGAATTACCAAAATAATTCGGTTCGGTTCGATTTTTCGGTTTTTCGATGTTTATACCCACCCCTAAGGAGAAGTTAAACACAAAAACTTTAATTAAAAAATTAAGTAATAATTATCACTTCACTACAACTTTGTGTATGTTACTCGTTTTTGTGTGCCGCCCATCACTAGTCCATTTTAGACAGGAAACTATTACCGTACAAAGTGGAAGTACATGTTCAATTGATAATGATGGTTCCTTTTTTGTGACTTGTAGGGGTGTTTATCTGAGGATCCAGTACTTTTAATAAGATAATAAGTGTCCTAAAAAGTGAAGTGTATCAATTTAGGAAAATAATGTGTGTTTCATTCATGCATTTGGCATTTGAGCTTAGTTCAAAGTGTTATCAAATGGGTTTATATCATGTTTTAGTTGTTTCCCTTATAAATTATGTGGTTCAAATATGTTTAAATTTCAATCGTTGTAATTTCAATTGTTGGAAATCAGCGAAATAATTATGTTGCTAAAAATGTCTGAGCTTCCAAGTCGTTGCTGGACTCTATTTATAAATTATAGAATAGTTTTTTGATGACTAGCAATCAAATCGATCTATTTTGTTTTTCTTTAATCAAATCAGGATCTTCTCGACTCTTTGTGCAACTTGAACTCTTTATGCTATGTCCCTATAAATGAAAGCTCAATATCGAACTAATAACCCAATAATTCATCAGGTGGAGCTCATAATAATTGAGCAATAAAACATTTCCAATATCCTTGCTTATTCCACAAAAATTCTGAATAAAAATACATTGACGTACAACTTAATACAAGCATATTTTATTTGTCATCATCAGAAACATAATCAACATTCAAAAAACATATTCAACACACAAAATATATGTAAAACATCTAACAGCTTGGAACTATAGAAGCAAATTCAAGAAGCTCAGTGTCACGTTCAAATACAGACATATCATGTTCTGTAAGCGTCACAAATGCATCGAGTCCACCACTTTGGTTACCCATCAAGATAGCCAACTTGTTATTTAGTCCATTTGCTATACTCACCTTGGTAGGCTTCCCCCATCCAAAATCGATTTCATGAAGAGCAAATTTCACCAAACTAGTAATTTGATACGCATTAGGACCATTGTCATGATATTCCTGTTTCGATTTTGCTAGTTCGAGTAGCAAGGCCACAAACATGTTGTCATTGATGTTATCTCTTTTGTAAACTAGCTCTTTTGATTTCCTCATTTCACTGACCAATTTTGATATTGTCATACTTTCTTCGTTATTAGTTATTGATGTTGGACATATGGTAAGAAGATTTCCAATAGCATTTGGAGGCAAACCAACTTGTGCTCGCAAATCAACTGCTTGAACCATTGATGATGGTTGGAAAATCCCTGACTTTGCCTTTGCTGCTCTTACAGCACATTTAAAGATAAGTGCACTCACAACTTCAGTACGTGTCGGATTTTGCACCTCTGATTCAGCAGCAACCGTGTTCTTAAGGTTTAGTAATTTCTCATTAGAGAAAATGTACCTTCTTTGGACACAATCATGTTTGTTTGACATGAATAATGGCGATAGAAAAGGACCACTTGAAGGTGGAGGAAAAACAGATTGTTCAACGTAGTGGAGAGATGGTATCGAGAAATTATTTGGATCGGAAGTTATCTCAGACCAATCACGAAAAAGATTGTAACCACAGCATCCATCTCCAATCTTATGTGATATACACATACTTATAGCTATTCCTCCACAATTAAAATAGGTGAGTTGAACTACAACTAGTCCACCGGTTGTGCAATTTGACCAAGGCAAACCTTGAGGGAATAACAAATCTTCTATAGCTGTATTATGCCAGTTAAGAGTTTCTGATATGAGGCAATCAATTCGAACTTGAACAAATTCAGCCCCCGCGTCATTACAATCAACTGTAGTATTATCTTTAAGCCTTCCGGCATATGGATAATAAATGGACAGTATTTTGGATAAAGATTCCTCAAGAAGTTGAGATATTTGAGTATTGTTCTTTGAGATAGCATCTTTGGTGTAGAAAAGGGAAAATGGAATGTAAGAGTTGCTGAAAGCTTGATCAATTAAAGAAAGTTTGTGCCATCTTTTAGTAGGACAAGTTGGAGAAGATGGCTTGATGAGCTTCTCAGAGATAATGGATACAAGTGGATGTGCAATTGACTCCATTTTGATACCAAATGCTAATGTTCTTTTTTTTTTTTGGCTATGACGTTAGTGCCTTTAGCACTTTTATAGCTGAAAATTAAATTAAATCATACTATGTTTTAGTCAGCTAATTCAATGTTGGTAAGCCAAGGAACTACATTTTCTCTGTTGTTGAGCTAACTAAAAAGGCTTCTTTATTTTTAGTGAGTCAAAGGTGTGCTGATAACAAAAGGAAGTCAAATCTTACACTGCCTCTGCCTCTGGTGTACAAAATTGATTTATTTTTAAATGCTTACTATTAAATTATATTTCTCATCAACAAATGGTACGTGACTTCCGGGGTCGGATTTAGCTAATTGGATAATAACTTTTGCATTAATTCTGTATTTGTATTGAAAAATCAAATAAAGATATAAAGAAAAATGACTTGGAAACCCACTAAGAAAGTGTGTGATAAATAAAAAAAAAAAAACCAAATGGTCTAATGGATCTTGTACTTGTATGAGTTTATATTGTGAACATTTTTACTTAACCATTTATCAATTGAACTTTTAAACTCAATACGATTCAGCATTTAAAATCCTTCTGACCATTGACCAAGCTCATGTGAAAACTTATTATTGAGTTGGAACAAATGCGTGATTTCACACATAAAAAACACGTAAACCTAGAATTTTTAGACTAAAAGTAACTAAAAGAAAAAGAAAAATAGATAAAAAAAAAAGACAAGAAAACATTTAAAATAATTTTTTTTAAATTCTTCTTCTTCTTCCCCCAGTCCTCCACATTCTTCCCCCTTCTTCCCCAGCTAATCCCCCATTTCTCTCACTTTCTCCCCCTTCCCCACTCCTCTCCAGATATGAGAACCATAATGAGCAATGAAAAAAAATCAGAAAATACACAAATCTGAAGCACTCAAAATTGTTAGCAATTTCAGTTCTCCATTTTAAAATCTACTATTACATGTAGTTATATAAACAAAGTGCTAAATATTTTTTATTTGTCTTTTATTTTTTTTGGGATAAGGGTATGAAAAATACCTCAACTTTGGTTGAATTTGCTGTTGCGATACTAAACTTTCATAAGAACCTATTACCTCCCTAGACTATTTAATACCGTATTTTAAACATATATATTTGCCCACGTGGACATAAAAAATAATGTAAAATTATAAATAGTAATGTGTCCACGTGGGCACATATATATCTTTAAAATACACTATTAAATAGTTCAGGGGGTAAAAAATACGATATTAAATAGTCTAGGGAGGTAATAGGTCCTTATGAAAGTTTAGTATCGCAACAACAAATCCGACCAAAGTTAGGATATTTTTCAGACCCTTATCCCTTTTTTTTATGGGGTAAGATGACCAAAATCCGGTAGTTTTGGAGGTTAAAGATATAATTATTGAATGTCTTGGTGAAATTACATAGAGTGTGTTCATGCAAATTTGTGTATAAATATTAGGACATATTGAAGTATTTAATGGTGCTTCTTGACATCAATGGAGAAAAGGGGTTTATAATGGTTGGTCAAGGAACAAAGATGGAGGAATGGAATGAAAAAGAAAAGGATTTTTTTTAAAAAAAAATATCATATCATCATATATCATATATTACTATAAACGGGAAGCTCCAAAGTAAAAAGTTGAATTACCATTTAGCCACTTTACTAAATTAAAATTTGATTAATTATTTAATTAAATACAAATATTTTAATCACATAATGGTAGAATTTGAAGCCCATAAGACCTTTAATAATTAAATTGTTATTTTCTTGATAAATGAGTACATTGATATTGCTTTTAATCATAATCATAAATCTCATAATAGAAGAATTTGAAAAGTTATGATTGATAAAACAATGTAACCAAAAAAAAAATCTTCTGAAATAGCTACAGTTTTCCTTCTAAATAGACTCTACTATTTAATATTGAAGTCAAGAATTTGAAGAGGTTTCATTATATATATATATATATATATATATATTACTAAAAGTGTAAAGCTATGAAAAAATAGATTATCATTTTACCCTTAGGCTAAATTAAACATCTAATTAATAAATTATTAAATAATAATATTTTAATTATTATTTGAATTGTTAGTTATTTATTATAAAGACAATGAAGGAAACATTATATTTATTTTAATAGTATTTGACTTTTCAATTTTCCATGTGACTTTTCATGTTTTCGTAATTTTTGGGAAACTCCAAAGATTGAAAAGTTACATCACCATTTTACCTCTAGGTTTAATTAAACATCTAATTAATTAAATATTAAAATAATAATAATAATAATTTAATTATTATTTGAATTGTTAGTTGTTTATTATAAAGACAATGAAAGAATCATTATATTTATTTTAATAGTATTTTACCTTTCAATTTTTCATATGACTTTTCATGTTTCCGTAATTTTTGTCCTATAAATTTAACTTTTCCAAGAAAGACTTTTATTTACTACTCCTACAATTCTTGCGTGTAGGAGCTCTAAACAGGTGAAATAATGTCACAATTTGTGGTGAAAGTTGTGAGATCCCCTTATACAGTCATAAGAATAGACAAGAATTCAACTACCGAAGCATCGAAACTTGGTGTGTTAGTTTTATACTTATTTGTAGTAATTAGAATTATAGTAAGACTTTTCTATCTCTCTTTAAATAGTTGAATTGTTGTTTTGTTAGCAACTTGCTTTAATTTTAGATTTTTATTTTGCATGCTCAAATATTCAGTTTTAATTATAGAGACAAAAGCAAAAAAAGAATGCCTAATTGTTTCTTTTTTTTGTTCTTTGTACTTATAATTTTACATATAAATTAACTTTCACCTTTAATAATGAATGTGATAAAATGTTTACTCTTTTTTTTTTTTCCAAAAAATGGCCTAAAATACCCTCGAAGTATTGAGAATGATACACAACTACACCTCATTCACCTATTGGCTCCAAAATATCCTCCCCATCCACCTATTGGCTCACAAATACCCTCCCCATCCACCTTTGGGTCCAATTTTAGCCACTTCATTAATGAAGCACTATTTAAAATAATTAAATAATCCTTTTAATTACGTGACGCTCAACCATTGATTGCAATTTAATTATTTAATATAATTTTAAACTCACCCATTACCCACCCATTTTTAACTAATCCCACCCCAATACTTATTAACCTGCCCTAAAATATAATTTTAAACCCACCCATTACCCACTCGATCGAACCCATGGGTTCTTTTTGTATTGGGTCGGGCGGGTTTAATAAGTATTAAAATGTACCATAGTGTGACCATTATATTAATCTAAAATAATCAGATCACAAAGAAAATCCAAGATTCTTTTAGAGGGACAAATTGTATAGATATTGAGTTAGAAATTTATATAAAAAATTCAAAATGTAAATTTAAAGCTATTGAGTTTAGCTGAATTCACCTCTATCTTCGTTCACTACAAAAAAAGAAGAAGATATTTACGGACAATAGATTTTTTTAGTGAAAATTGAGTTAATGTTATTGCATTCAAAGTTGTTAAAGTCTTTAGCGTTATTTATATAGAATGTTGGCTATGAATATACGTATCTATAATTGCCGTAAAAAATATAATATAACAAATTTTTTATTATTATCATTAAATTCTTTATTTGTCGTAGTGATTGCCTGTTTGATTTATATGACTACAATTCTATCACCATTATAAAAAAAAAATCCAGATAATCAACAAATGTGAACTGTACATACATTATGTTAGCAACTCATAATTGACTCCACAGGAACAAAAAATATATATTTTGTCATGTATATAATGTTTGTTTTTATAATTTATATTAATTAATAAAGTTTAAGCTTTTCTTGATGCTCATTCATGACATTAGAAAGATATTTCTAATGTCATGACATCAAAAATATATTTTGATGCTCATTCATGACTTGATGCTCAATATTTTAGGGCGGGTTTAATAAGTATTGGGGCGGGTTTAGTTAAAAATGGGTGGGTTTAAAATTATATTAAATAATTAAATTACAACCAATGGTTGAGCGCCACGTAATTAAAAGAATTATTTAATTATTTTAAATGGTGCTCCGTTAATGAAGTGGCTAAAATTGGACCCAAAGGTGGATGGGGAGGGTATTTGTGAGCCAATAGGTGGATGATGAGGGTATTTTGGAGCCAATAGGTGGATGAGGGGTAGTTGTGTACCATTTTCATTACTTCGAGGATATTTTAGGCCCTTTTCCGGGTTTTTGTTCAAAAAAAAGAAAGAAAGAAGGTGAAACATATAGCATTAGATTATTGGTGGATAAGTTATGTATGAAGAGAAAATTAAATTCTATATAAAAATAGTAATTATGTTCATAAATATCCTGATTTTCAAAATATAAATAATAAGACTTTTTACACCTTAGTTTTATATATTTATAATTAACTATTAGTTTAAAGTGCTTGTGAATAAAAATTTACTATAATATTTTGAACACATTCATTATAATTATCAGGAGATTCAAAAGACAAAGTAAAAAAATGGAAAGGTTTTGTATTCCTTTCACTCAAAGTTAATCTTACACCATTTTTGGAACAAAAAGTAAATAATCTCCTCTCATGCTTTTAATTGAAGAAACACTAATATTTCACCACGATTTGCAAGAGGATTAATCTCATGCAATCTTTTGATCTTCTAACATTATTCTACCAACAAAAATGAACTTTTAACACTATCGAGAAATTTAATTTAGAGTTGTTATCTTTTTCTTTTTGCTTTACAAGCTTATTTGTTTACTTATAAATAAAGTTTATTTTATTAACTTCTTATATTATTATCTCGATGCATTCACTTGGAGGCCATGAAATTGGAGTGTCACAATTAGTAGTAAGACAAAGTAGGAAACCTCAATTAGACATATATTATAAAAAACTCAAATCATATTGTAATCATTTAAAATTTATTAAATATAAGTTTATAAAATGATTAGAATTATATTAAATTCATAAATATATTAGTCCAAATAAATACTATGTGTTGTAAATCCATTGAATAGTGGATGTCCATTTGGTTTATTCATGAACTACTAAATTCATGTATGTATATTCCCTGGATGATATGAACCCTCACTTTTTGGATAACATTGTGGATAGCTATGTATCTACTAGTTAGATGACCTTTGGGAGTGATATCTCAACACTATAAATAGAGATATCACTCATTTGAAAGACACACTTGAATAAGAAGAAAAGTTATCTTCTCCTTCTACATTTCTTGTCTCCTTATCTTTATAGTTATATTGTTTTGAGCTTATATTTTATAACACGTTAGGGGTGTCAAAAATGAACCTAAACATAGGTAACCCACCCAGAATTTTAAGGGTTGGGTTCAACATAATTTGAATTGGGTTCAATCTCAACTCGTTCAAGCCTAACCCATTTTAAGAGAATCCTCAATTGAGCACAATTCAATCTCCAATTTCAACCCGTTTTAAAACTCTTTACTAAGATATGTTCCTATATTAAAGGTATGAATTATTACATATTTAACATCTTTTAGGATTTATCTATCTATTTGTTACTTTTAAAAAAAATCTTGAGCTGAAATTCGAATTGTGATTATAAAAGTTAAATATCACTATGTTAAAATTAATGAGATTAATCGGGTCAAATTGGGCGGGTCAAGACCCAACCCGTTTTTAGCCCATTTGAACCCAACCCATTTGAGCCCAAAGTAAACTTGGGCGGGTCAAGACCTAACCCGATTTCTATTTCAACCCATTTTAATATCTCCAATTTCAATCCAACCCACCCATTTGACACCCCTATAACACATTATAGGCACGAGCTAATGATCTCTACTACTCATCAATGAAGTAGGTGATATTCTTTAAACTTTTATTCATGTTTTAAAGTTAATTATCAGGTATGAATGTTTCCTCGTGCTTCTTAGTATTATTATGATTATTGATTGACATACTAAGAAGGAAAAATGATTCAGAATAATATCGACCATGTATTCATGTTATTGCCACTATGTCATCAAATTCTAATTGCTTTTATTTCATCTAATATCAATAGGATACAATCCTTAACATGTAAGTTAATTACTTTATTGATTTTTTATTTTATATGTTCATTAATATATCGGGTAAATTGTTTTCGGAGTTAGACGTTTTTTTATTGGACTATAGTGGACTCATTACTATACTTTTATGAAAGATTAATTATTTTGGTTTTATGGTGACTAAACAAAGTGTTGGTTTAGTAATTTTGTGGCTGTCAAAGCTTGATTGGTAATTTTATTAAAGGTGAAGCAATAATATCGAAAGGGATGATATTTTAAGGGCTTAAGGGTGTGTTTGTTGCACTTTAGCCTATAATGACAACGATTGACGATAAGACGATGGATTCAAGTTCCATCGCACTAAAAGGATAAGACATCTGGTTAAAGACATGATGCACCTTAATGAAAAATATTTGAGGATAAGACGATAGATTCAAGTTCTAACGCACCAAGAGGGTAAGACATCAATTTGAGTTTTGATGCACCATGAAACTATCAAATATTTGGTTCAAGTCTTATTAATTTACGGTCCAGACTTCCTTTTATGGGTAAGCTAATGCACCATAGAGATGATATGTCACGACCCTAGAGCACCTCCTAGTCGTAACACAGCGTACTCGACCCCAAAGGGGTCTAATACAAGCCTCATAGCATTCTTGAGCATAAGAACATAGAAAAATAGACAAGAATTAAAAACTTTCCTTACAATCGAAGACATTTTTATTAAAAAGCAAGCGGAAGACTTTCTAGACTTTGTCTCAAACCATCTAATACTTTGAATACAACAATGGAACTTAACCCATACAAAAGCTTCAACATAAACTAAAAGACATAAAAGGAACATAATGGGTTTTGTCCTCGAAACTATGAGGACTCACCAAGTCTTCATCTTCAAGCACCTTAGAAACCCATTCCTCAAGCATAGATCACCAATATCTCCAAACCCTACACTTTGATAAAAAAAAAAATGGAGAAGAAATATGAGTTAGCACATTAGATGTACTAAGTATGGAAGCCACGCAAAAACCATGCTTAAACGGACATTTTCTTTGATAGTCATGATATATGCCATTTTGATAAAACCTTCATGAACATAAACATAAGAGGCATAATATTCAACCACAACCAACATTCAAGTCCTACTTTCACATTTGAACATAATCTACATAAAACCATTACCTTCACATTAGCCCTCACCTCAAGCAACCCTCAAGCTATACCTTGTGCAATGTATGGGTAGCGTCCCATACCACCACCCACACTAAGGTACCACATTAAGGTCACCAAAAGTGGACTTACCATTCATCCTTTCCACCTTTTCACAATAAAGCATATAAGAGACATAAACATTACATAAGTCATATCATCACATTAAAACCAAAAACTAAAATAACTCTAAGTCATACTTGTGCAATGTGCAACTAGCATCCCATACTACTACTCACACTAAGTACTCCTTTGAAGTTATCATAGACAAGGCACATTCATACTCAACAAGTCACAACAAGGAAGTAACTCATAATACAATCCAAGTATAGCATGCATCTTCACATTAAACATATAAGCATTTAAGTCACTCATTCTTCATTAGCTTCATTTAGAACACCTTCATTCATTAGACATTAAGCCAACATTCTTATTAACGTCATCATAAGATCCCGTTCATTTCATTTAACATTGTAAAGAAACACACCATAACTCCTCTCAAAGCCTACTTGTGCAATGCATAGATGGTGTCCCATACCACCGCCCACACTAAGTAGTACATCCTTGAGAAGCCATAGTTTCATTAACATTCTTTGTGGGGTAAGCCTTAACCTACATAGACCATGTGAGCTTGACATGGAATTCCACCCTCACCGGATAAAGGGATTCCTACTTGCCTAAGGTCAAGTAAATTGGTTAATTGCGGGTGGTTAATGAGGTAATCAAATATCAAGTACTTCCAACCACCAATAAAACACATAATCATCAAGAATGAAGGATGTCATGGGATGCAATGCAATATGACACCATGGAATGATATGCCTCAGAATATCAAGTACTCTCTCAATCGTATATACATGATACTCTTCGGAAATACATCGATAGTTCATGACCCATGGGGGACTCGCGAGGTCCATATACCAACACAGACGATCTCCACGTGTCTGTGCGGACGATCTCAATGCACTATCATAAATCAAACAAATTTCGCACGGATGATCTCCACGTGCCCAAATTATAATTTTAACATCTCACCATCCCCAGCACGGACTATCTCCATGTGCCCAACTTATACTCAATCTCATGTCAATGCATGTGCATAATATGATTTCAATAAAAGGGATGATGCATCTGAATCAAATATCAATATGATATGTAATCACCTCAGCTATCACCAGTATACGGGTTCAATAAAGAACACGATCACACATAATAAATCAAGTCAATATATAATATCAGCTAATGCCCATATGCTTTGGCATTCTTGGATTACAATCCACATTTTATAGTTATGAACTTTCCCTTTATACACCGGTACTAGTACCAATGCCCGTCACAAACAATTCTCAACACATCACACACAAACAATTAATCACATTGCCTTTTATTACCCCTTTTTCTTCATTAGAATTAATCAATGTGGACAAGTCAACCCATCACCAAGTCTCATTCCCCCAAACACATATTACAAGGAAATACACTAATTCCATACACTTAACAAGGGTTTAGAAATCCACTTGCCTCTAATAACCGAACAATCACTCCGAGACTTGAGCCTTCCCTTTTCGTTGAGCTTCCAAATCAATGCAATCTATTCAAGTACATATTCACAATAAGATTTTGAAACTAACAACACTCATATTACTATAGGTTTAGCCTAGACCCAAAAACTCACCAAATTTATAATCAAGTTCCTAAGTTTCAAGCCTAGGGTTAAGTTTCAACTTCTTTTCAATATCATAAATCTAAGGTATTCACATAATACCATACATCTAACACTTAATGACATGTACCAATATATCAAAACTTGAATCATAATTTTGTATTAATAAGAAAATCAACAAAACAATGACATCAATTACACGAGGAAATCACTGTTTCAAACCTCAATTTGATATACCCTAGCATACAAAACCTCTAACAACACTATCTGGATGCTAGATCAGTAGTTGTGACTATAGATAAACCTTAAAAAAATTAGCAAAACTAGACCTAATGGTCCCCACATCCAATCACACCTAGTCGGAATGTGACCTTGACGATGAGATGAATATTAAAACTGTTGTACAACTATAACTATTCGTGGTAGCTCTTTTATAAGTTCTCATAAGCAAGATTGTGCGTGTAGAACTACTGGTATACTTTGACTATCCCAAACAACACCAAATCTATCATAAGTTTGTCCAAGGATCCTACCCCATCAAGAAGAAATAAGAAGATTGGTGCTTCCGATCCACCACTAAGGATTCACCCATAAAAGTAAAAACACATGTGGGTGTAAACAACTAATCATACTCCAAACCATGTCTGAAACGAAGCAAGTAGTCACATAAGAACCAAGTTCGAACAACACAAAATACTCCTTCCATAGCGAGCATATCAAACATTTCCATTCAACTGACTCCATTTCCTTGATTTTTTTGCCACCCGCAATTAACCACCGTAATTAAATTCACATGAGTACAAAATATTTTTTAAAAAATATCAACGCTCATTATGTTAAATTACTAAGATTAAAGGCTACATGCAAACTGAATACAAAATAAAATATTTACAAAGTAAATTGTTAACTTTGAATTTGAAAAACTATAACAATATAATTGTAACTTCGGATCTTAATACAAAATAAAAAAATTACAAATTTTACAAGCCCAAATTTGAAATAAAATATATAAACATTGAAAACTATAAACTAACTAAAAATATATTAACAAAGTAGATTTCATATATATATATATATATATGATATTTGCAAAATTTTCCAAGCCCAAATTTGAAATAAAATATATAAACATTGAAAACTATAAACTAACTAAAAATATATTCACAAAGTAGATTATAAATAATATTTTTTATCTGTAAATAAAATAAATATATATTATGTCAGTTTGGTTTGGATTCGGTTTTACTTTTTTTTTCTTTTAATACCAAACCAAACCAAGAGTGGTCGTTTTTTTTTTCAACCACCAAACCACAAATCATTTTTTTGGTTTGATTTGGTTCGTCGGATCAGTTTAACTTTACGGTTTGGCGTGTACACCCCTAATGGCGCCCTATATCACCACCCACACTAAGTAGTGCATCCTTGAGAAGCCATAGTTTCATTAATATTCTTTGTGGGGGTAAGCCTTAACCGACATAGACCATATGAGCTTGACATGGAATCCCGGTGTCACCCTCAGTGGATAAATTACTATAATATCTCTAACTTAGGTTGTGACTTTTTCAATGAGTTGTGACTTTTTCGATAAGTTGTGACTTTTTTCGAAGGGTTGTGATTTTTCGATGAGTTGTGACTTTTTCAAAGAGTTGTGACTTTTTCAATAAGTTGTGACTTTTTCAAAGAATTGTGACTTTTCCAAAGGGTTGTGACTTCTCGAAAAGATCATGACTTTTCAGATAAGACACAAAAAATATTTGTTCATACTACCATTTGTTGACTATAAATAGAGGGGCTTCCTCTCATTTTTCAATACAAACTTTTTAATCTTCTACTCTTCTTCTTGCATTTTAATTTTTTTTTTGTGTGATTTATTGTTGTTGAATGAGTTCGAAGTTTAGCGGAATATGAGGTACCACTATTATGATGAAATAAGTCGTTCTATCCTAAGAGGTTATATTTCATAACCTCGAGTACTTGAGGAAAATAATTTTAATGATATAATAATTATTTTTTTGCTTAATACATACATTAGTATGTAATGTTCTAATATATGAAGTTAACATGATGTAGTCTAAATTCATTTGTTTTTGTCAACAATTTCTCTTGAGATGTAGATATATGCTTCTGAATATCTTTTCCAAAATTTAGAGAATTATCACGATTTGTTTTTGATTCTCAAGACAAAAAAATGACTTTATTTATCAATGTTACTTATGTGATTTACACTCTCATGAAGTTTGCTTCAAAATAGTTATGACTATATAAACATTGCCCTTTTGTTTTACTGATTTACTATTTCTTAATATTTCAGTATTTTAGACGAAGAAAAGTTTATATGACTTGTAATAACGTCAGTTGAAGTTTGTATTAGTTTAATTTTTATTATTTATTTAATAGTTAATTTTATGAGATAAATATTTTCATTAATGCAAATATATATTTATATTTGGGTAGGTATTTGTATTTAAATTAAAGTATTATATATGTCACAAATGTATTATCAAGTTAACAAGATCTTCTAACTTTAAAATATATTATTTTAAAATGTTCCGAGTTTTTTTATAAAAAAAAAACTCACAACAAATGTGAAAATATGTGAATATATAAAATGCAGTTGTTCTCTTCACATGTTCATATGACATCTAAACAATTTAACATGGAATACACATGCAAAGCACATCTGGTTAGATGATAAAAAAAATACAAAGTGAATATTGTCTATAAGGTAATGTTAGTGAAATAAGACTAATTACATAATTGAACCTCATCAAATTGAAATAAATATATACATTATTGCATTTAACTAATAAAATTTATTATTGACCATCTTTATAGGTTTACGTGAATAGGAGATATATATGACGATCCACGTTGAACATTCACAAAAGAATCTGCAATATTATTTTTTGCTAAGCTTATTATTCAAATCTTCACTTAAATAAGCAATACCATTTAATATAACATATATTTTTGGAATTAATAATCACGTGCAACACACGTGTCAAAAAACTAGTATATATATAGACACACACACCTCTTAATTATATAGACTTAATTTTATCGATCAACAGAAGTTTATCAATATCAAATTTAATATAAATCTCCTTGAATTGATCATCGATATTTCTTTAATTGATAATGCATTTCATATCTGAACCACTAATATATAAGACTCGATTTGTTAAACTACTCAAGGAGTATATAATCAACGTATTTCATACTCCGATGAATTATCCTTTACATGTCATTGCCTACGATATGATCACCACACTTGACATCCATTCAAGATCGAACGTAAAAATCTTGATAGAACTTGCTTTGTACAGTACTTTACAATGTTCTATTGTCTATTTCATAAAACGAGATAAGACATTGAAGGTTATACGTACAAATTATTAAACAATTAATTATAAATATAAAATTTAATTAATTGTTATCATGACATTTCTACGAGTATCATCTCGCATTTCATACTCTGATGGATTATATGTTAGCTCTTCACCTCTACAACATTACATGAGATATTAAGTTCATGATTTGATGACGGACTAATAGAATTTGTACATTACTCTAGAAATATAAGTATAATTATCTCCTAATTCATATCAACGTAGTTTCATACTCTAAATATGAATTATCGATATTTTTTGTTCATTCCACGAATTTTAACTTTTTATTTATAAAAGTATATAAAATTGTTACACTTTTCAAACACAATTAATTGTAGGTGTAAAATGAAAATTTAGTATTATGCACAATAGCAAAATTAAGATTAATAGGAATATTTTAAACAAACCGACCTCCGGATGTCGCTTTTATTAAAAGTAATTAGATTTAATAAAAAATACCAACCTCATGAGGTCGGTATCACATTAAATTTTAAGATAAATAAAAAGTAATCATATTAATTAAATAATATTGACATCGGGTGATCGGTATTTTATATTAATTTATTTTTTAACTTATATAAAACCGTCATCCGGAGGATGATTTATTTAAAGTTAATTAAAAATATTAATTTATTAATTTTTTTGAAAGTCACTATATAAATATTTTAATGAAAATTAATAAAACTACATACTATTTAATTTTACCGACTTCCGAAAGTCGGTATTATAATTTTTTTTTTTTACACAAAACCGTCCTCCGAAAGACGATTTAAATAAAATTAAATCAAAATATTTCCCAATTTTGTTTTTTAAATTTAATTGAGAAAATAATATCGACATCAAGATGTTGGTTTTTATTGTAATTCATTTTATCGGGAAAAATTTCGACCTCTTGAGGTGGGAATTTGATTTTCCCGCTTTATTATGCATAAAAATCGACTACTTGTTGTCGATTTTCATATCAACGTAGTTTCATACTCTAAATATGGACTATCGATCTAACTTTTTATTTATAAAAGTATACAAAATTGTTACACTTTTTAAAACAATTAATTGTAGGTGTAAAATGAAAATTTAGTATTATACTAGCAAAATTATGATTAATAGGAACATTTTAAACAAATCGACCTCCGGATGTCGCTTTTATTAAAAGTAATTAGATGAAATAAAAATACCGACCTCATGAGGTCGGTATTTTATATAAATTTATTTTTTAACTTATATAAAGCCGTCATCCGGAGGACAATTTATTTAAAGTTAATTGAAAATATTAATTTATTAATTTTTTGGAAGTCACTACATAAATATTTTAATGAAAATTAATTTAATTACATACTATGTAATTTTACTGACTTCTGAAAGTCGGTATTATAATATTTTTTTTATTTTACACAAAATCGTCCTACGAAAGACGATTTAAATAAAATTAAACCAAAATATTTCTCGATTTTGATTTTTATATTTAATTGTGAAAATAATACCGACATCAAGAGATCGGTTTTTATTGTAATTCATTTTTTTGGAAAAAAATATGACTTTCTGAGGTCGTAATTTGGTTTTCCCGCTTTATTATGCATAAAAATCGACTACTTGTTGTCGATTTTTTTCATATCAACGTAGTTTTATACTCTAAATATGGATTATTGATCTAACTTTTTATTTATAAAAGTATACAAAATTGTTACACTTTTTAAACAATTATTTGTAGGTGTAAAATGAAAATTTAGTATTATGCTAGCAAAATTATGATTAATAGGAACATTTTAAACAAATCGACCTCCGGATGTCTCTTTTATTAAAAGTAATTAGATGAAATAAAAATACCGACCTCATGTGGTCGGTATTTTATATAAATTTATTTTTTAACTTATATAAAGCCGTCATCCGGAGGACAATTTATTTAAAGTTAATTGAAAATATTAATTTATTAATTTTTTGGAAGTCACTACATAAATATTTTAATGAAAATTAATTTAATTACATACTATTTAATTTTACCGACTTCCGGAAGTCGGTATTATAATTTTTTTTGTTTTTTATTTTACACAAAACCGTCCTCTGGAAGACGATTTAAATAAAATTAAATCAAAACATTTCTCAATTTTTTTTTATAGTTAATTGAGAAAAAATAAAATATTGTTATTTATTTATTTAATACCGACATCAAGCGGTCGGTTTTTATTGTAATTCATTTTTTCCGGAAAAAATTTCGACCTCTAGAGGTCGGAATTTGGTTTTTCCGCTTTATTTTGCATAAAAACCGACTACTTGTAGTTGGTTTTTTAAAGTTTATTTTTTAATTCTTTTTAACAATACCGACCTCCGGAGATCCAAAATTTACCGACCTCCATTTAAGGTCGGTAATTTTTAGGTCGGTATTCACTGTTGTCTTTAGTAGTGATATATGAAAACTTGAATGTATATAATGAATAATTGTCATGTCTAGCTAGACAATAAAGGTTATATGAAAATCCTTGAAGCAATCAAGGTGTCTGAAGCACATAAAAGTTTGAAAGAAACTTTTTCAATAAAGCTTCAAGAATCCTTATATGGATTGAAATAATTAAGGAAGAAAAGGGTACAAAAAGAATTACCCTAATTGTCCTTGCATTTTTATGAAAAGGTTAGGATCTGAATTTGTTATAATAGTTGTGTATGTTGATGACTTGAACATTATAAACACTCTTAAAGAGCTTTTAAAAGCTATTGAGTGTTTGAGAAGGGAATCTAAAATGAAAAAATTTTGGAAAGACAAAATTTTGTCTTGACCTACAGATTGAGAATTTGACGAATGAAATATTTATCCATCAATCAACATACACATAAATTTTTTGATGTGATTTTATATGGATAAATCGCATTCATTGAGTACCCCAATGATAATGAGATCGCTTGACATAAATAAAGATTCACTTTGATCTCAAACTAAGGATGAAAAGCTTCTTGGTGATGAAACTCCATATCTTAGTGCAATCAGGGCACTAATGCATCTTGCTAACAATACTCGACCAAATATCTGTTTTGCAGTAAATTTACTGGCAAAATTCAATTCCTCCCCAACAAAAGGACATTGAAATGGTGTTAAGCACATACTTGAATATCTTCGAAGGACCATATACATGGGTTTGTTCTATTCCGGGGAATTCAAGTCAGAATTGATTGGTTACGCAGATGCCGAATATTTATCTGATCCGCATAAAGCTCGGTCTCAAACACACTATTTTTTTACATATGGAGGCACAATAATATCTTGGCGATCAATGAAGCAAATGTTGGTAACCACTTCTTCAAACCATACAAAAATAAAAGCCCTCCATGAAGCAAGTCGAGAGTGCGTCTGGTTGAGATCAATGGCACACCATATTTAGGAAATGTGTGGTTTTTCTTTGAAAAAGAATATATACCAACCACAATGTACGAAGATAATCAACTGCAAATAAAAGTGTCCACAAGATAATTGTTGTTATGAACAAGTTGAATGAGCAATTTACTTGCAGCAATGAGGTCACGAATAGAGTGATTTTCAAGAATGTATTCAACTAAGCTCAAAGCCTCATCATGATATATCAGAATGAGTTCAATCATGCAACATCTTCGTGAATGTGATTTGATCACAAAGACAGTGTCAATATTTGAGAAGCTGGTATATAAGATTGGATGACACCACCATGAGAAATTAAGTGATGTTTTGATAGGGGGAGTATAATACGCGTTACACTCTTTTTTCCTTGACCGAGGCTTTGTCCCACTGGATTTTCCTAGAAAGGTTTTTAATGAGACAACAAATAATGCAAATCAAAAGATATGTGTACTCTTTTTTCTTCACTAGAATTTTTTTTTCCACTGGATTTTTCCTAGTAAGGTCTTAATGAGGTACATTAACTTTGGACATCCCAGGGGGAGTGTTATAAATCCATTGAATAATGGATGTCAATTTGGTTTATTCATGAACTACTGAATTCATGTATGTATATTCCTTAGATGAAATGAACCCCCACTTTTTGGATAACATTGTGGATAACTATGTATCTACTAGTTAGATGACTTTTGGGAGTGATATCTCAACACTATAAATAGAGATATCACTCACTATTTGAAAGACACACTTGAATAAGAAGAAAAGTTCTCTTCTCCCTCTACATTTCTTGTCTCCTTATCTTTATAGTTATATTGTTCTGAGCTAATATTTTATAACACTATGGATTAATATAATTTGGTTAATTATTTGAGTCCAATAAATATGGATTTGGTTAAAGTCTAAATTAATTGATCTGGGCTACAATACATGAGCCCAATTTGCTAAATGTCATCTTATCCTAGAGGCCCATTTTGGTACCACGTGGCAAATGATGTGACATGTCAAGTCAAACAAAGAAGCCAATAGGATCATGACATGTGTAAAAAATGACAAGCCCGCTCCATAAAGCCCATATGTCATGTCACTTAAATCTGATTGGCCGGAGGAAATCATGTTCCAATTACAACTTCTCTATTCTAAATCTATAAATAGGAGTCCTCATAATTCAGAAAAAGGACCGAAAATTCTAAATAAGAAGTTAGACAAAAACCCGTGGTACAAATGCCATAAAATTCTCTATAAGCTACAAGTTTAAGAATTCAAGCATTCAAGTCCAAGAATGATCAAGATCAAGATCAAGACCATCAGATTCAAGAACAAGCTCGAAGCCCTTGAATTCAAGTAAAAATCAAGATCAAGATAAAGTTCAAAGTTCAAGTTCATCGAAGATTCAAGAATAAGCTTTAAATCCCTTGAATCCAAGATCAAGTTCAAGACAAATTCAAGATCAAGCTCAAGAGCCCTTGGATTTATATTTGAAAAGGCGAATTCAAAAGAATCATAGAGATTGTAACACTCGCACTTTGAAATAATAAATATGATTGTTGCATAATTTTTCGTTCTTGATTATTATTTTCTTGACGCGAGTTTTATTGCGTACAAATTTTAGCACGCTCAGTGGGACCAAATTTGCCCTTCATCTCTTCTCTCATAAATGAAATATGAAAATCTGAAGCTGCAAAGGTGGAAGAATGAGTACCTCAAGCCTCGTCTTTGAGTTTCATTGAGTCTACACTCTGACAAGCCTTGAAGCAGGGGGGATTTGTAGACATTGAAATTTAGTGGAACTCTACAAGACGTGTTCAATTCGAATTGAGACTCTTAAAGGTGTGTTCAATTCAAATTAGGATTCCTGGAGGCTACTCAACCCTAAACCCTAGTTCACGCCTATATAAAGGGTACAAAATTCCCTTAGAAGGCATCTCAAATATCCCATATACTCTTAGGGTATCCTTAAAGATCAAGATCTCGAATATCTCAAATATTCGACAAGTTGATGGAATATTCATATAGAGGTCAAATCTAAATCATCCTATTTTGAGAAATACTCCACTAACTGCCCTCGAATCATGGATAAATCTTAGGAGAATAGAATCAAGGGAGGAACATAACTGTACCCGCAATCTTTATCAATAAAGTTATGTTTCTTCAGATTTTATTTGTGTGGTTTATTTATTTTTCATATGTTTAAAATTTTGTTGCAAACACCGCAATGACCCAAAAGCTCATTTTTGAAAATTTTCTTAAAATTATTATTTCACCGCTCTCGATAGTTGCCCCTAGCCATTTTTCTATTAGTTAGTGAAGTTGGCTTGAGAATTTTGAACTATTTGATAACTACGGTTATTTAATTAATGAGTATTTATTTAATTATTAATTTAGTTATTTGATAATAACAGGCCAAACCTGAAATTTGTTTAAGACCATTTACTATTTGGCCCATATATATATATATATATATATATATATATTAAAATAAGTTAGTAGGTTTTGTCACTTTTATTACATAATTAATTTAGAAAAGAAAATAGAGGAGGACCAAAAATTTACCTGCGCAAAGTGGCAGCCGAACTGTGCAACTGTGAATATGCATAGATCTTATAATGAAATTAATGATTATTCTTATTATTATAATCATGGATTGGGAAAGAGAAAGGAGAGAAATTGAATTGAGAGCTTAATTATCGAATATGAGTATTGATTTAATTTGAGAAAAGTTTTGTATCAATTATTGTGTAATTTTGATGCCAAACATTGTGTAATTAAATTAAACTCACAATAAAATATTCATAAATGTATAACATCTTGTTTACTGTTTCCAAATGGTAGGACAGAACAACTTTTAAGAAAATCATGCAAGTTAATTAAGGCTATGGTCAGTGATCGGTAAGTAAGAATAGAGGTTATGGGTTTGGTTTTGGTTTTGATTTCGCTTATAGTTATCAAGTTATAATTCAAATTTTGGCATATTGAGATAGGTAATTAAATAGTAATGGTACTATATTATATGAAATCATTAGAATTTATGATATTTGAAAAAATTAAGACTTAACTCTAGGCTTGAAATTTTATAAATACAAGAATTGACATATTAGTTGGCATCAAGATTAGAAATTTGATTATAGATTTGGGCGACCTTTTGAGTTTAGACTAGACACATAGTAATATGTGTGTTGTTAGTTTTGAAATCTTATTGTGATTATTTATTTGAATAGATTATATTGATTTGGAAGTCCAACGAAAGAAGAAGGCCCAAGTCCTCAAGTAATTGCTCGATTGTTTGAGGCAAGAGGATCTCTAAGCCCTTGTTAAGTGTATGAAATAGTGTATTTCCTTGTGGTATGTGTTGGGAAATAATGAGACTTGATGATGGGCTGACTTGTCCATATTGAATAATTATAATGATGAAAAAGGGGTAATAAAAGGCATTGTGATTAGTTATTGGTGTGTGATGTGCTGAGAATGGTTTGAAAGGCTTATTGATTTATTGTTGATGTTGTATCACGACTGTGTTGTTGTGAATTGTGCATTGTTATGAAAATGGTCATCTCTTCATTATTTGTGTGAATATGTCATTTGCATCGGTTCTGAGACATGCTTGTGATAAGTGTTATGTGAATTGAGGAAGAATAAGAAATTAAAGAGGATGTACCATTTCGAGGGACGTGTCACGCACCGCGACAAATACTATATTTCGAGGGACGTGTCGCACGCCGCAACAGATACTATGAACGTGTCGCGCGCCGCGACGGATACTATATATCGAGGGTCGTGTCACACACAACGATGGATGCATGGACAAATATGTCCCTCATGGGTCCCGGACTGAGAGACAACGGGTGTGTATCATTATGTCAGACATGCATCACTATAATTGACATTGCATTTCATTGCATTGCACATCTTTATCATTGGGGAATTTGATCTTCTGTGTTGTTGATCTTGTGAGTGCCTTTTTGTGGAACTTGTGATTGATGAATATTGAGCTTGTTGTTGGGAATATGAAATTGTTAGAGTGTTGTTGTTGAGTTGTGTGCTTTGTAAATTGTGAATTGCTAGGCTGGGCTGATTTTATGCAGACTGTAATTGTGGAGGTTCGGTTGGGGTGTAAGGAGTACCCGTATTCTATTCCCTTAGCTTTTGTTTAGAAGTTTACTTCTTGAGTACCGTGTAGCTTGGTACTCACCCCTTGCTTCTACAATTTTTGTTGGTTATGAGCCCGAATTTTTGTGATACTTTCCATTCTCTTCTTTTTCGAGGCTTCTTGGAGATTTGTGAGGTAGTTGTTTGTCATCTCAGTGGATCTTGTTACTCCTATTTATGATCTTGTTCTATTCTAGAAACAATGTCATTTGAGATTTGTATTTTTTTCTTTGAATCAATTGTAATATGTTAGAGGCTTGTACACGTGACAACCAGGTTTTGGAGGGTTTTATTAAGTTGACTTAGTTATTCGCACTTATGATATTTTGAGATTTCAATTTGTCTTACTTCCGCATTTTTGTGATATTTGGGTTTTAGGCTAACTTGTCTTGGTGGGATAAGACGAGTGCCATCACGTCTATTTTGGGTTGTGACAAACACATATCTTTAACAATATATATTTTTTAAAGAAATAATATACCCATTAAAACGGGTTTTTAATTTTGAATTAGGCAAGGGTACACGTACCTATAATAATTATGATTTATATACATCAATTAGATATTTGAGCAATTGTTATATTTTTTTTATCACTAATAATAACTATATTTTTTTTTAGGTATACACCAAAAAATTGATAATGATCCACTAGCTATCATAAGAAAGGTATGTGTTGATTGAATTTATGTGCAATTTTTACGAAACACAATTTACATTTGATAGCAACTTCTTGACCTGTGGGAACAAAAAAAAGTTAAAAAGTTGAAATACCATTTTATCCCTACACTAAATAAAAATATTATTAAATAGCTAATCAATTAAATATTAAATAGTAATTATATAATATTATTATTATTATATTATACTAAATTCTAAAAGTGAAAAGGTGTTAAAGTTAAAAATTCAAAGAAGAAAATTTTCATAGAAAATTGTTAGACATTTTTATCCTTTCAAAAAATCAATTAGTTACATTTTTTCAATTTTTATTTATTTATTCTTGTTTTTCTCCTTCAATTTACTTAACATAATCGATCTATATATATATATATATATATATATATATAAAGTAGGCATTTTAATAATCTAACGTTAAAGTATTTCATATTTTTAATTACTTTATTTAAAAGATTCACTCCATAATTCACACCTTTTCATTTTCATAACTTCCACATTATAGCAAATGATGGTGAATTAGAAAGACATTAATGTTTTCGTGAAGTAACATACATTCATCTTAATGCATTAAATGAATTACAAATTTAAATTAACTTTACACGTTGGAATATATACAAGCCCTAAATTTCAATAACCAAAACCCCTCATTTCTTGGTTGCATTAATACTTAGAAATAAGTCAAATAACTACAACCCCCCAATTCTAATAACCTAAACCCCTTAATTTCTTTGCTTCATTAATAGAACATTTTCTAATAACTACAACCTACTAAATTTTCATAACCAAACTCACATTTCTTGGCTGCATATTTCTTAATTATTGCATACCCAATGATAGTTACATATACATTTATGATGGTTATTGCATACATATTTTTATTTTCTTCCTGAAATGTTTCTTAAGCTTAATTAACACATTTGAATATTTTATCAACTTTTTTTGTACGTCTTATATTATATATTTGTTATTTTTTTAGTTTTGGTTTTATGAAACTTATAGCTTTGCATTTATTTATTATTTCTGTTTTATTTGCTTTAAATATCCATCTTTATATCTCATATCTAATTACCTATTCAATTGCTACTATTAATATATATCTATATCTATAACTCTCATACTTTTTATATTCACAACCTCTAAATATTTAATTTAAGATTTTAAGCTAACTTTTGGTGTTCCTCCAATTTTATTTATATAAATCATCTTCTTTGTTTCATGAGATCCTTAGGTATCCTTTTTCATTCTATAGTTAAAGTACGTAGTGAAACATTTATATCATTTTTGTTCTATAGATTCATTCTTTAGTTTGACTCGATAAAGAAGGATTTTGAATTTTGATTGGCTATGATAGAAGGAGTCGACAAGAACTCAGAAAATTATGTACTATTTATGTATTTCAGTTTACATCTATATTGTATTATTAAAGTCTTAAAAAAGATGAGTGCATTATATTTTTATTTTTTTGTGTTTTCTATCTATTAGACTTTTAAAATTTAATTTTCTATGAATTTCTTATTGATTAGTCATTTGTGGTTTTATTGAAAGTTTGCTAACTACTAACCAAAATTTAAAACTTACAGTTGGTTGCTTAAACGAACTTGGTTTTAAACATTAAAATAAGCTCCTTATTTGGTAATTTTTGCCATATTTTAAAGATATATTAGTAATTAAAATTGCATTTTACTACTCACTACATGTTTTCATAAATTTTAATTATTCCAACAAATCTATGAAAATTCTCACGGAACACACCTGCTGTCACGACCCGATTTATCGAGTCATGATGGCACTTACTATAACCCATCAGCAGATAAGCCAACCCGTAACCCGGAACAACAAGTAATGGGTCTGAGGGTAGAAATTAAACAAGAGTAGAAAAATAACAATATAAATAGGTGGAAGCAAACCAAAAACATATATACAAATAAAGATCCCTCCCAAAACCTGGAAGTCACTAGTACAGAGCTACTACAAAATGAGTACAAGTCCCAAAACTGGACAACAGAGACTGGACTGTCTCGAAAGGAAAAAGACAAGTCTATATATACATATGGAGACTGAAATAGTACAAAACGTTGTGTGCTCACCCCCGTCTTCGGATAAGTCTACTCCAAGCTCGATCAACACTGGCTACTAGTGCTCGGACCTGCATCCCAAAATAGATGCAGAGCGTAGCATGAGTACCAAAACAACAGGTACCCAGTAGGCATCATAGGCCGACTGAGCAAGATAAGCAAAAGTGAACTGAAATGCAAATAAAGGGTCACATCAAGTGCAAAGAGTAGTAAATGGGGGTATGTACACGAGCGTACAGGCAACAAAGACAAGTAATCTAACTAACTCCGTCGGGCTCCCATAAACCCGACGGGTACGCTCGTGGACAATAAAAGAAACCACCTGCACGGACCCCCATAAGCCCGG
>NC_064287.1:26882414-26886836 GCF_019186545.1 Solanum stenotomum
GCAAATCAATAAACAAATGCCTAAACATGCTCAATCTCACGAGAGAAAGTCATAGCCTACCTGAAAGCCGACCACGCGTGCTCCAACTCACGGTACCGAATCTTTTCCCCTCCGAACGGTCTCAAAATGCTTCCCCACTAACAAAAGGTTAATCACCTCGTCATTACGAATATATTGACACTAAAATTATATTTTTCGGAGACGGACCCAAAATCAGGTCTAAAACGAGATTGTGGGACCCACAATTGGAATCTCAAAAACGAATCCGTGAAAACGTCCCAAATACCTTACTAAACTAATACCCCAAAATTTAGCACAAACAGATGCCTCAAACATAGCAAATCAGCCACAACAATTAAACTGGGTAGCCCCTTGATCACCAATTTCTGAAAAAACGAGACCCTTTCAACCCAAACAGATTATACCACAACGATCCTTGTGAAAAACTCTACAAGTTAGCCTCAAGAATGACTCAAAACGGACCTAAGATGACCAAGATCTCACATTTCAAAATTCAACAACAATTCAATCCGGAAATCACCCTAGCAGTGGCTAAAATCGATTCCTTACCTCAAACGAAGCCTTCCCTCGCGTTTCTGGGATCACCGCTAGATTCCCCTCGAAATTCTCTTGAAGTTAGCCTTTTGAAGCACCTAATTTGGACTCAATGAAGGAGAAATCTTATGTTGAAGTTGAGGGAAGAAAATAGACGAAATTCGTCCTAATTTCCAGATTTCCATCGCTGCCACGTGGCGTCGCGTGGCTTTGCCACGTCACTGCCGCGTTAAAATTCTACAACCCTTCAAACTTAAATTTTGATGTTTCGGACTCGTTCGGAGTTGGAAAAATACAAACCATATATGGAATCTGATTGGAAACGATATTTCGGACTCAACGGTGAAGGCAGAATTTCCATTTGGAGATTGCTTCGATGAAAAGTGGGTCCCACACCCAGTATCGTTTTGAGCCAGATTCCACAACTGCCATCTAAAGCCTCGGGAAGTGAACAAAGGGTCGTTCTAGACCAAACTCGATCTTTCGAAGCTAACCTAATTGTCAGAATTTTCATCTGAGCACGTCTTCCAAGAAGGTTGACCAAAGTCAACTTTTCAAGTTATAAAAATCTCCAAAATAGGGAAACGGGCCTAAAACCCAGACGAACGACCAGGCGACCGAACAATTAGTGCCAGCAAGTCATAAATGACTTTGGGTCGCTACAGAAATGCTCTAAACGAGGGAAAAAATTCTTTAATTTAAAAAAATGACCTGGAGGGTCATTACACCTGCAATGCACGTATCCATAAACTAGTTTATAATAAGTGATGTGTCATACATAATATGACGTGGATGATGATGTTTTATTTTTATTGTGTGTTTGAAGTTCATACAAAGTGAAAGATGTTTAAAATGATGAGTTTCATTGAGTTTAAGTGTTCAGTTGACAAATGCTTGAGTAGAATGATCCATAATACAAATTCATACAAGTACAAGGGTCCACTAGACCATTTCACCAAAAAAAAAAAAACCTTTTAAACTTTGCTACCCTCTTAGTCAAGTTTTCCCTTGGTTACCATGTAGGCCTTTATTTTGTCTCTTTTTATTTAGTGGAAACTAAGCATATACCCTATAAAAGCACACTAACTACAGATATATATTTCCTTACATTTATCCCCCTAACTAATTACAAAAAATGTCTTCTTTCATTGTACCTTTAGTTATTTAGCTCCCTTTTATTTCTTTTACTTTTTATTTCTCTGTCACACCCCTATTTTTTTCACCTCACGTATATGGTTTGAAAAAGATTTTTTTCAATTAAAAGTGATGTTCTGATAAGGAATTATTTATTTACAGAATCGCCACTTGAAATTGAGTTTTGGTGTCCCAAGGCATCTTATTTAAATCTCTAATCAAAAGGAAGTTTTACTCTATTTAATTAATGGTCTACGAACTAGAAATTTGAATAAGGAATTCTATTGACCGAGAGGAAGATATTAAGCACCCCTCGAATAACGTAGTTCTAGCACGATCAATATATTAACTTATCCTCTACTTAAACTAATTTTGAAATACATTGTGTTATTAATTTATATATTTGATTCAGTTTAGATTTGTTGAACTTTCATTAATCTTACCCAAAACACAATGTTGCGACCTCAATTTTGACATATTCGATCAAGGCACATAATTAAATGTGCAACTAACAAAAAAATATTCTAATAAAAAAATTAATTAAATTAAAATTTCAATCGTATTCTTAAAAAATAATGTTTACTCGTTAAATAAAACATAATACTTTTTTCTATGTTTTCAAACAAAGATAAAGTTATGTAAAAGTTTCTTAAAATAAATCAAACATGAATTCATTTAAATAAAAACATATATGTATTTTCTTGAATATGAAAAAATTAACTTATATAAATATTCTTTCGCTTTTTAATTTATTTATAAAACACATTCTAGTATAGTTGAGTGGACTATTTTAAATTCACAACACACAAAAATTACTAGATTAACATGAAAACAACATCATATATCACATATAAGACTGGTCGCCGGACCGGAACGGAATCACCGGACCGGAACGGGATGGGTTGACCGGTTTGTTGACCGGTACCGGGATGAACCGGACCGAAATTACCGGTACGGATACACGGTTCCGTCCCGTTCCACTATATACCGGGATGGAACCGGAACGGACCGGAATGGAATGGGACGGGATAAACGGAACGACACATCTAGCTATTTTAAAAAATAATAAAAATTTTTTAGTTATTTTAATTTTTTGAAATACAAAAATATTAATGTTTTTTTTTTTTTCTAAGTTTAAATTAATAGTTTTGAAATTTATAATGTAGTTTTACTTAAGTTTATTTTAAATTTTTTTTTTTAATTTTTACTTATTAAATTTGCAAGTTAAGTTTAATAAAGTTTTTTTTAAAAAAAATGTTTTTGAGCTTAGTTTTAAATATTTGAATCTTTTGAAGTATGCAAGTTAAGTTTAATAAAGTTTTTTTTTAAAAAAAATGTTTTTGAGCTTAAGTTTTCAAGATTTGAATCTTTTGAAACTTATAAGTTATTACTTATTAATATGTTATAACTTATAAGTTATATTTATAACTTGTAATTTAAATAACTTAAGTTTGTAATTTTAAAAAATTAAATAAAAATAAGGATAAAACAATGACACAAAGTCACAAATTAAAAAATATCNACGGTGTCCCGTTCCGTCCCGAATACTACCGGACCGGAACGAACCGGATTGGTACCGGACCGGTACCGGTACAACCCGATCCGGTGCCCAGCCTTAATCACATACTCAAAAAAATATTATGTATATAAGCACACAAAATTATTTAAACGAAATATTATAAAGTCAAGAGATGGACCTTTACAAATTTGAATCTTGAGCTTTCCTAAATATTTATTTGAATCAAGAACCGTAGATGAAAACTGAAATAGGAACCCAAGTTTGACCTCACCAATTCTCAAACTTTTTTTTTTAAAAAATAAATAAATAAAGACTATTTTTTGTTTCTTGTTCTGTCTGTCTTTCTTTTTGTGTATGCGTTTATGCGTGTATTGTGTTATTTTGTAAATTGTTTATTTTATGTTTTGTGGGTTGAGTATATCTACGCATATAGTTTCCCGTGTTGAAATTGAGTAAACAACAATATCAAAAACTTAGTTGAATATTAGTGATATAAGTCTCTCAAAATAAATAGAAATTACATATAGAACTCATTTCTAAAAATAAGCACCAAAGAGATCCACAACTAATGAACTCCTAAAATCAGTAACAATAAAATCTTTCTAAGGAATAGGTCCACTAAAAATCAATTCTTTTATTTGGCTAAAATAAAACACTCAACAACCTCCCTTAAATTAGATGTTATTCATCACATATGTTTACAATCATTCTCTGAGTAGACACCAAGTAATCCGCACAGCTTTACAAATGGACCCAACTGAAGAGGCTTAGTTAATAAATCTGCAACCTGACCTTCACTTCTGCAAAATACCAACTCTGTGACTTTATTATTGACAAGATCTCGAAGAAAATGATATCGCACATCAATGTGCTTACTCTTCCATGTAAGATTGGACTCTTGGAGAGCTTGATTGTAGAACTATTGTCATAGCAAATCATTGTTGGTTCTTGCTGAAGTTGATGTAGCATTTCAAGTATTCGTTTCAAAAAAATTGCTTGACACGCATCTGATGCTGCAGCAATGCACTCTGATTCAATTGTTGACAGAGTAACAATTTGTTGTTTCTTTGATGACCTGATACAACCTCTGAACTTAACATGAAAGCATACTTAGAAGTACTTCTTCTTCCATCTAAGTCACATGCATAGTCACTGTCCTTGTTTCAACCCATTTAATGCCCTTTTAAACTCCGCCGGGGCCATACGGTAAGGGG
>NC_064287.1:26907756-26913260 GCF_019186545.1 Solanum stenotomum
TTCACGGGCCCCGGGTACTTATACCTCTTTCCAGCCAACCAAGATTACTCAGGCGATGATCCTGAAGATGGGACACTTGGCCCATTCAACTGATGTGAGGCCGACCCGACTTGAGAGATCCATCCCATGGATGATCAAGAGTGCCATCATTGCTGCACTGACCCCCCTCCAGACTTCTATTGATACTCTCACCACGAGAGTTGAGGCTTGTGTAGCAGTTGATGAGTCAGAGGCAAAGACCGATGAAGAGCTTATCGATATAAGAGAAGAGAGCATTTATGGAGATTTGCCAGATCTTGAGAAGACGATTGTGCAGTCAGTGATCCAGATATCGCTACAGAGACATCCATAGGTGGCTCCAGTGGAGCTTGTACTTCTGAGGCGACTCCGGGCATTGATAACCAGGTTCCGAACACTACACTGGGCATTAATGCCTAGACAGATGGAGTGAATAAGTAGACAGGATCCCTTTTTACCTCCCTCTCTATCTTACTTTATTTGACTTGTGGATATTATTTTGTTTGCATTTGAGTATAAATGATTTTTATTTGTGATGGGGTGAGGCCGAACTTTTGTGACTTATGGTTTTATTATATATTAGGTTTTGAGCTATAATTGTGCTTTACACTTATTTTGTGGATGATTGAGCTTGTGGCTCCGTGTTTTGATTGTAAATGATTTGTGGACCATTCCGAAAAAATTGTGCCACTTCTTGTTTGTATTTGAATGTGGTTGTTCTCTTGCAAATTTGAGTATCGGTCTTGATCAATATCGATGACTTGAATAGTGTCATAATCGAACAAAAATGAATGTGCACCTACAATGAGGCCAAATGAAGTTGCATAGACAATATGTGAACTTTTTGCATCTCGTTGTGACTAGCAAAGTATCAAATTGAGTCTCTTGTGATGAACATTGCACAATAGCGAAAGAGTGTAGTCTTGTTTAACATTGGTGTTAATGCCTTGTGTGATGAGCTTATAGTGAACCATGTGTGATGACACCTAAAATTTGCCCCGTTGGTTCGGTTGACTAAGTGATCCAAGCTCTTGAGATGATCTTAGGCAACTTTGAAGAGTGTGAAACAATTTGACATTATACCTCTTTTTGTGGCCTACCTTGTGAGTGTGTGAACCCTGCTTGAGCACTTGAGCCTTAATCTTTTCTTGGAAGAAATTTGATGAAATCGTGACCTTTCTTGATCTATTACCCATAATCCTCATGATTTGTGGTTTGTTTGAATAGCTAACTTAGGCCAAAAGCCTAAGTTGGGGGTGTGGTGAAAAGAGAAGGTAAATTAAGAAGTGCAAGGAAATCCCTTTTTGACTCATGGTTTTGAGAAAATGGAACCCCTCCATATAAAAAAATGAAAGAAAAAAAATAAGAAGAAAAGAATGAAAAAAAGAATGAAGAAGTTGTGGAATAAAGTTGTGAAAATGCAAAGAGAATGGGGTTTCCAACGGTCCATGGAAGAAGAATAATGGGGTGACTTTTGAGCATGAATGAGAATGATAAAGAAGAGGAAAGAAAGTGTTGTTCACACAACATTTCATGAGGATAGAAATCACTGAGCTAAATGACCATACCTTTGCACTCAACCCTGTTACAAGCCTTGAAAATACCTTTTTGATCTTGAGTGAGCTGAAACAAGGGTTGATTGGAAAATATGGGCAAACCTATGGGTGAAATCATGCATTGTGTTCATCTTTGTGAGTGTGAGTATTGCATTTGATTTCGAAGCTCTAAATTGTTGAACCATTGTGTGTGAACATGGAATCATTATTTGTGTGAGGGCATTTGAATACCTTTGTTGAGATTCAACTTGCATTTGAAGCAAGTAGTGTGAGCTTGAGATTATTTGGTAATGGTGAGTCACAACTTGAATCTTTGAGTGCACAATTGATACTTGCATGAGTAAGTTGAGTCTTTTTGTGTGCACTCATGATTGAGTCTTGTGTAGCACTGTTTGAGACATCCTTTTTGAACTACTAAACTTGAGTTTTACTTGAGGATAAGCAAAAGTTTAAGTTGGGGGTGTTGATGAGTCCACAATTTGGACTCATTTAGGGCTTTATTTTAATAGATTTAGTGTCCTCAAATGCATATTTTGTGCCAATAACTGATGTAAATCCTTGATTTTCAGGTATTTAGATTGAGGAACAAAGCATGGACACTAATGAGCAAACAGGAACAAGGAAGCTGAAAGAACGAAGAAAAGAAGGCCTGATGATCGCCTAACTCATTGGGTGAGTCGCTGAATGGCCATGATCTTGCCTAAAGTTCCAGTGTGCCAAGCCTTGAAGGAGAAAATCAAGTTAGCGATAGAATGGAGCAGCCAACATGTCGCCAAATGGTTCCGCGATGCAGTGCTGGATCGCCCAAAGTTACAGAACTTAAAGATGCTGAAGGCCAAAGCAAAAAGGCGATGGAATTGACCAGAGGGCAGATCATTGAGTGGATCGGGGATCCCGACTTACTGCGCTGAATGATCCTTCGTAGCACATTTTAGGCTACTATAAATACATTTTTAAATTCTTAGTTTAGCATCCAATTTTCATTTTAGAATCTATCTATCTTAGAATTTAGAGCTTAGAACTGAGAGTATTGAGATAATATTTCCATAGCTTTGAAAATTTGAAATTTTTCATTTCTGAGAAATTGGAAGTGGGTGTTGAAGATTCTTCATCTTAGACCTCTGTAAAGACAATATTAATCTTACTCAGTTGATGGAAACACAATTTGGTAACGATTTTTATCTGGCCACACTTGAAACAACCAGTGAAGCCATCACGACACAAACCCGAGTGAATCCTACCACACTTAGTACATGCAGGAGGCTTAATACTCCCTTGTGCCACACTACCTTCAGAATGGGCAGGTCTAGCTCTGAAATTTTGTGAATTTGACTATTGTACTCACCTTTGTTTCTTGGTGCAGGTACACTAGCAAATGATGGAGAAGGTCCCTTTTGTTTATGTTGGAAGGAAGACCGGTGCGCATTACCTTTTTGCTGCTTGAACTCATTCCCTGACGTCTCAGCCCTCTTATTCATAAACTATTCTCTATCCCTCAGCTTGTCCTTCTCAACTTGTTGCACATGGATCATTAGCCTTTCTATGTCTGTATCCCCTATCAACATAGCTTCCTTGGCTTATTTTCTTGACAAGCGAGACAACCCAACAATGAATAAACTCATCCTGCTCCCCAAGTCAGCAACCATCTCTGGAGCATTGTTGGAAAGTTGTGTGAACATCAGACTGTACTCATGAACGCTCAAAGAATCCTGCTTAAAAGTGAGGAACTATCGTACCTTTACTTCTCTCAGTTCTCGGGAATGACACGCCCCAAGAAGGCCTCCTCAAACACATCCTAACTCACTAGTGGTGCACCCTTAGCTTGATTCTTCTTCCATTGGTTGAACCATATCCTAGCAACACTCTTCAGTTGATAAGCCGCTAGTTCCACTCGTTCAATATTGGCAATATGCATGATCTCAAAAACTTTCTGAAGCTCCTCAACAAAGTTTTCCCGGTCCTCAGTGACACTTGAACCTGTTAAGGTTGAAGGATTCATCCTTAAGAACTTACAGACTCTAGAAGTATTAGCCACTTCCTGATGATTCTCTCTCTGTTTCCCAGCTTGGTTGGTCACAACTTGGTTCAACATCCAGATGGCCGCACAGAACTCATTATTGGTGACCTCTCATTGGGGTTGCAATTCTGGTGCATTAGGTACCCCTTGTTCCTGTGGTTCAACATTTCTTCTAGCCGAACAACCTGTGACAACTCTTCATGGAGGCATGATCAGAAAGACATGCGCAAGCACGAATTAGAAAGAGACTTTTAGAGATAAACTCTATCGTATGAAAGAAGTGAGAAAATTTCTAAGTGTCACATCCTTCTAATTATAGATATGGCGTGCTTCACACCGATAACTAAGACTCTACAGACACGGCTTCATAGACTCCTTAGGACTCTTGAACACTATACCTTGATACCAAGTTTGTCACCCCCCGAGCCTACTGATACGCTCAAATTACACCTCCTTTCAGAAGCATAAGCGATCGTTATCAAGTAAAAAACCCAACTTGTAGGTTGAGATCGATCCCACGAGGAAAATAATTTAGACTTTACTTTTAACCAACAATTATAGTCGATTAGTCAAATTATTTTCGAAAATAGGTAATAAAGAGGGAGGGCTTGTGCTTGTGTAAAACAAATAGTAAGAACTTAAGAAGTAGTCAATAATTAAACTCAACTTTGGTGGTTATCAAGATGAGAGAAATAACTAGGGTATACGTGTTCCCCATAATCTCATAACGCAACAATCCTAGTAATAGCAATCCTTTTCTAGAGTATTACATGCAAAGTGATAAGTTAGGTATCTCTAAATCCTTGGTCCGGCATCTAGAGAATTTCACCCCGCACCTTCGTCCGGCTACGTGTGTATAATTTTCCTAACCCTTACCTTTACCTCATATTAGACATCATAATCGATGTTTGACTTAGTTATTACTTCGCACCAATCGACACTAGCATATTAGATAGTATCACACTAAATCTATGTTGATAATTCTTTTCTTGTTGATTACCTCCTTGGTCTGGCAAGTAGCAACAAGGCGAGTTCTAACGTTGGCCACCGTTAAAAAGACTTCTAACCGAAAGAATTATCAATGCATGCAAAATACTAGTCAAGAATCACTTATTTACTAGTCATACTTTGTTAATTGATCATGGTTCCCACAACCCTAGTTGTGAATTTAGTTACTCATATTAGCAAGAACACAATTCATAATTGTAGATGAAGAAATCATGAACTTACGTAAAGAGAATAATAAACCCAGAAAACTAACTTGAGTTGCAAATCTAAAATCTTCAAAATGAACTTGGGAAATCAATAATTGCTAGGGTTGCAAATTAATCTCCAAAGTTACAAAGCAAAAATAGAATAATAGTGTCTAACCCCCAAAAACGAGGTTTACATGTCCTATTTATAGAAAACAAATCCTAAATAAAAAAAGGAAACAAATTAAGGAAAATTTTGTTCAGGTACGCGTCTTTGATCTACGAGACTGACTTATGGACCGTCGATGGATCTACGGTCCGTAAGTCTCTTCTGTCATTCGAGACTTAGAAAATATTTCAGCATCGAAAAATCAGCTTCTCTGAAGCAAACGACGGACCAACAGCACGGACCGTAGATCGACCTACGGTCCGTCAATCCCTTCCGTAACTCCATCCTTAGAATCTTCAAAAATCAGGTACTGGAACCCTCGCAGTCTCACTCTACGGATCAACAGTACGGTCCGTAGATCAATCTACGGACCGTCAATGGGCACCGTGGTTCCACACTTGGTCAGATTTCCCTGATTTGTCCTCAACACCATGCCTGCTGATCTACGGTCATCACCTACGGACCGTGAATGGATCTACGGTCCGTAGATGACCTCCGTGGATGCCTGTTTCTGCATTTCCTTCAGCTGTCTCTAAACTTCCGCGCCTGAA
>NC_064287.1:26914345-26920296 GCF_019186545.1 Solanum stenotomum
CGTTAGTTGAGGTGCACAATACCCGATGTCAGGTCAGGGCCAAGATTGAAGTTACTTTTTACATTAGCCACCCTCAACTTAGGCTTTTGGCCTAAGTCAAAGTGCACATGTCCAAGGAGGGACCGGGGCCAACATAGTAGATTATGGGAAAGTGAGTTCGGGGTTTTAGAAAGAAATGGTTTATTTTTAGGCTCAAAGTAGGATCAAAGGGAACAATTATTTCATTTGGTTGAATCCTTCTAGGCAATTTATGGATTTTTCAGAACGGCCTATGATCACTTCCTATCCTCTAAATTGAATTGTCTTAGTAGGACTAACCGGGCAAGTTCTAGTTTTGCACAAAACTGTTTGAACAGTCAATGATTCTCACCCACTCTTGGCACAAGTTTCAATATCAGATTATCAGATTACCCAGTTCAAGTTTCAGGTTTTAATCATGCAATCAGGTCGATTGTTATTATGTCATACTCAGAGCCAACACAATCAACAATTTGTAGCCTACTTCTAGCATACAACCCAGAATCTGACGGGTATCATTTTTCCTAAGACATCATGCTTCGTTCTGTATCATGCTTCTACAGACACAATCCTAAGACATGCCGGTTCAACAAAAATTAAACAGTCTCTTGGGTAAAAGAACACAGGCAAGAAAACCCCAAGAGAGGATTCATGAGTTGGGTTACTCAGGCTTCACCCTATCACTCACGATCCATTTACCCCACCCCCAACAAAAATAGATGCAATTGTCCACAATGCATACATAGACAGTAAAAGTGAATGGATTTGATTGAAGCAAACTTGTGGCGCAAAGCGCTGGCGAATCATCAACAAGCAAGGGGATCCGGTTTCCCGGAGCCCTCTGGAACATCAGTGGGGGCACCATCAGTAGTGCCCACCTCAGCAATCCTAGCACCCTCAGTAGTGCTCTTTATCAAACGCTCCGCACCATCAGTAGTGCTCGCAATGCCTCTCAAAATGGGCTGATCCTGTGCAACTGGGGCAGAGCTTGATGCTCCTGCAGCTCTCTCACGCACCCTATGCTGGCGCAACTCTTCGTCTGCGATCGAAGCCCTCCTAGCCTCCTTCTCCTGCCAATGATGTCTTTTCTGAGCTTTCTCTTCCTCCGTGCGATGAGAGCGGTGCCGCTTGCCCTTGGCATGTGTCGGTGCAGGACCCTCATCGGCAATGCCACTGAATAGAGCATCTAGCACTATATCATCAGCCAACGCAGTAGGGGCAGCCTGAGTCTCCACTGAAGGTGCAGCAAGAATGACATCAATATCAGTCCTGAGGCTGGCTATGTCAGCCTGCAAAGCAGATAAGTCTGTAGCCGGGACTGATCGCTCGAGGACTCGCAACTCAAAGGCGTCAAGCCGCTTATTAACCGCTAGGACCTTACGGTCCATCATCCCCTCCATCCTGCGCTCCAATCTAGCCTTGGACTCGGCAATCGACTTTTGCTTCCAACACTGGATGTGATGCAACAGTGTGGCCATCTGCGCCTCTAACTTTTGTACTCTGGCCATCAGGAAAACCGTCGCTCCTAACTATGGTGTGGACTTGGAAGAACTAGGAGCAACACTAGCTGCCTGAGAAGAGGAGCCTGGGACAGTGTCGGTGTGGTCTGGGATAATGGGGTCACCGCCCTGTGCCTGCCTCACAGTGTCTGCAAGATCGGAGCCCATCTATCTTATTGTATTGACGCAATTGGAAGATCAGGATTTCTCCCTGCCTTGGGACTGGGTTGGAACAACAAGCAGCTCTAGATTCGGGGGCTCTTGATATAGCTAAATGCGAAGGAAGGATCGTTTATACCAATACTGACAAGATTCTTTTAGCAGGTAATGGAGATATTCTAAGCATTCCATTAGTTATATATCAACGTTCCAATAAAAATACTTGTATGCATCAAAAACTCCGGGTTTCTCGGGGTAAAGGGGGGTACCTCAATCTGGGGCTCTCTACGAGGTGCTGCCGCATTCGCGTCATCCCGAATAAAGCCGATGTCCAATGCCCCTGTAGGGTGGACTAGCCTGTCACAATGCCAGATCGGCACTTCAGAGTCCCTGCACAAGTGAATTATCAGACAGGGGAAAGGGTAAGTAGTGGAGGTCCTGAAAGCTCTCTCGTGGATCTCTGCCAGCAGCATTCGGGCAAAGTCGATCTCTACTCCTGCCACCAATGCATCAACCATCACCGCTCTGTCCCAAGTGACCTGATTGTCAGCTTTTGTGGGTAACACTCTGTTGCGTACCAACAGCCAGAAGAATTTTGCTTCGAAGTTCAATGTGGCCTTCCGGATGCCCAACCATGGAGCAGCGACCCATTCTGCTCGCTCGCCATCTGCAGCAATGTACCTGGCCAGCCATAGTATCACAACCTCTCGCTGCTCAGCATTCCTCTAGAAAGTGCCACTCCGCACGATGTCCCAGCGGTAATCAAATTCTAACGTGTTAGGAGACCAAGAGTGGCCCGTGGTAGGACCACAGAGAAAATGGCTAATGGTGGTGGGTGATATGTCCACCGGACACCCTCGAACCAAGGTGGAAGGGAGCGGGGTCTGAGCTAGTGGCTTTGACCGCTTGGAAATGGACCCGCGGAGAGTGGAAGCATAGGAAGCATAGAACTCCCGGACAATCTCCTCGCTATACGTCCCTAGGTCTCGAGCCATCCAGTCACACTTGTGAAGTTTGAACAGCCGGTGAATATCTGGCACAGTATGCAAGCTCCCCGTGAGGACTCTGCGCTCCTCTTGAATAAATCAGGCCATTTTTTGTTTGTCATTCACCATCTTTGCATCCCAATAGATTTGCCATTGACCCTCGACACACCACCTATTCAGCTCCCTTGCTACCGGAGCGGGTTCATCATTCCTTGGTGCAGGAATGGCCTCTGAACTAGTTGCCTCATTAGACGAGGCTGCTTGGTCATTCTCTCCAGACCCTGTGGACGATTTGGCGTTGGACCCTGTAGCATGGACAAACTCTGATTGTGAAGAGTGGGCAGACTGGGAGCCTCAGGCATGGGTAGACTCGGATCCGGACATAGGTCCCTCCGAACTAGAAGCAACCCCAGTTGGTGACCCGATCAGTGTGTGCTCCTCATCAGACTGGGAGACAGTGACTACGTCGGGGATCACCTTCCGGGGGGTGCTCCTGGGTGCTGCGCGAGAGGCCCTAGGGTTGAGAGGCACATATGCGGGGTCAGAGTCGTTCTCGGTGTCCTCATCAATCAACCGGAAGCTAGGGGCAACCGATTTGGACTTGCCCCGTTTCGAGTAGGTGACCATTTTCTTGGGTGCCATCATACCTGCAGGAACGTCATTAGTGCCAAAACTAACCATATGCAGCACAAGAACTTATTTAGAGTTGGTAACGACCCTAAACTAAGTCCAAAAAAAAAATATGACAGATGCTACAGAAGTCATCCACGGAGGAGACCTACGGTCTGTAGACTGATCTACGGTCCGTGGATATATTCCGTGGATCAGGGGGTCGAAAATGTAGGTCGCAAATGGAAACCACGGAAGTGCAGAACGGTTCGTGGATGGATCTACGGACCGTTGTCCACCTCTGTGGTTTTACACTTGGTGACAATTTGCAGGTGCCTCTAATGACGAACCCCATCTACGGTCCGTAGATGGGGTATCGTGGAAGCCATCAGTGCCAGGTATCATACATTGTTGGCTTTTCGTTTCAACATTAACACAACCTAATCATGCATATACACACTCAAAATATGCTAGTTCGTCATTCTTAAGATTCCGACCAATTATTATACCCAACAATTTAGACTAGATGTGGAATCCTAAGTCGAAACTAGCATATAGTATTTACGATCACATAAACACACATTACAATTAATGCTATACAATCACTATCTATCGTTCCAAGGGCATTGTACTATTCAAGTTTATCATGCAATTTCATCTAACAATTACCCAAGGTCAAGACCCACTCCCGACCCTCTAAATTCAACCTATGAATCGAAATTCAAAGTGAAGAGAAAGTCTATTACCTTACAAGCAACAAGGAGTGGGGTGATTGCGTGTGATACTATGATTTAGCAAGACCAAGGAGTCACCTTTTCGTCACTGACCAAACACCGGACCCTTTTTGTCAGATTATGGAGTGGGTTGACTATGGTATGGAAGGGGTTTTGGGAATAGATGGAAGGGAGGATATTATGTGGTGGTTATGGAGTGATTTGGGGAGTTTAAAGAGTGGGTGAAACGGTTTTGGGAGTAATGGAGGGAAGGGAAATGACTTGAAACAATGGGGGTTTTAAGTAATGGGGGTCCAGGTCGGGTCAGTCAACTGTAGGGTTTGGACTCACGAGACCCCGTCTACGGTCCGTGAGTCGATCTACGGTCCGTAGATCGGGACCGTAGATCACAACTATACTAGGACAATTTCAGGGACTTACCTGGGATCTACGGACACCATTGACGGTCCGTGGATTAATTGACGGACCGTCGATGGGGTCCGTAGACCTCTGCACCAGACCATTTTCTGCAGATTTCTTGCATAGTGTACCTGCACATGCAGTAACCAATAGGCTATTTTTTTACATTTTCTGGACACTTTTTGGACACGGACCCTATATTAGTTCTAGCCAACACTAAGAACTAAAATATTGAAACCCCTACCTACATTGATACAGACACGCAAGTAATCAAAGAAAGCTAAACTACGTAATGGAAAACAGAACCCTATTGTTGGCTAGATTGTACATCTTGGGTTGCCTCCCAAGCAGCGCTTGATTTAACGTCGCGGCACGACGCAGGTATCTTGATTACTCAGACTTCATCAAGATTGCAGGCCTCGATCACTTCCTGCACAATTTCAGCATTTCCCAGATAGATCTTGATCCTTTGCCCGTTCACCACAAACCTTGTTCCATCCTTATTTTCAAGCTCAATAGCTCCATGCGAGAGCACTTTTGTGAGCAAAAATGGCCCAGTCCACTTGGACTTGAGTTTGCCTGGAAACAAGTGCAACCTAGAGTTGAATAGCAGCACACGATCACCAATCACAAATTCTCGCTTTTCAATTCTTTGATCATGATACCTCTTCATCTTCTCTTTGTATAAGGCTGAACTTTCATAAGCTTTTAGGTGAAATTCATCAAGCACGTTCAAGCCATTCATCTTTTGATTAGATGCAGTGCCCCAATCCAAATTTAACTTCTTCATTGCCCACATAGCCTTGTGCTCTAGCTCTACTGGTAAATAACAAGACTTCCCATATACAAGTTGGTAAGGCGACATACCTATGGGGGTCTTGTATGCAGTGCGATATGCCCATAGAGCATCATCAAGCTTCCTTGACCAATCTGTTCGATTGGCGTTCATAGTCTTCGTCAATATCTGCTTTATTTCTCTGTTGGACACCTCCACTTGACCGCTAGTCTGTGGATGATAAGGAGTGGCTACATTGTGACGGACACCATATTTTTCAAGTAGTGTTTTGAACAACTTATTACAAAAGTGAGAGCCTCCATCGCTAATAATAGACCTCGGTGTACCAAATCTGGAGAAGATATTCTTTTTCAAGAATGCGGTGACACTTTTACCTTCGTTGTTGGGGAGTGCTACTGCTTCCACCCACTTCGATACATAATCAACCGCGACCAGAATATTCTTCATCCCATATGAACTCACAAATGGGCCCATGAAATCAATGCCCCATACATCAAACAATTCGATCACCAGTATGCGATTCATAGGGAGCTCTTGCCTCTTTGAAATCCCTCCATCTCTTTGGCAACGATCACAAGACTTGGCGAAATCATGAGCATCTTGGTGGATGGTAGGCCAATAGTATCCACACTGCAAAATCTTATGTGCAGTCCGAATACCACTATGATGCCCACCAACGGGGGATTAATGGCATGCTTCAAGTACACTCAACATTTCAACCTCAGGCACACAATGACGAATAATCCCATCA
>NC_064287.1:26920867-26953232 GCF_019186545.1 Solanum stenotomum
GCATCACACATTACCTCAAACGGTTGTTCCCAATCTGGTGAAATAATGATAGGTGCTGTAACCAACTTTTCCTTCAACTCTCCAAATGCTCTAAGACAAGCATCATCAAAGCAGAACTTATTCTCCTTCTCGAGCAGTTTGCACAAGGGATGTGCAATTTTTGAGAAATCTTTGATGAATCTCCTATAAAAACCTGCATGCCCAAGAAAACTTCTAACACCTTTTACAGAGATGGGTGGTGGAAGCTTTTCTATTACCTCGACTTTAGCTCTATCAACCTCGATACCTTTCTCTGAAATTCGATGACCCAACACTATACCTTCTTTTACCATGAAATGGCATTTCTCCCAATTCAGCACCAAGTTGCAGTCTTCACATTTTTTGAGCACCTCGGCCAGATGTTCTAGACAATGATCAACCGAATCACCTACAACTGAAAAATCATCTATGAACACTTCAATAGTGTCCTCCACCATATCAGAAAATATCAACATCATACATCTCTGGAAGGTCGCTGGAGCATTGCACAATCCGAATGACATCCGTTTGAAAGCAAAAGTCCCATATGGGCAAGTGAAGGTGGTCTTCTCTTGGTCTTCAGGAGCTATAGAAATTTGATTGTAGCCCGAATACCCATCAAGAAAACAATACCAACCCTTGCCTGCAAGCCTACCTAACATCTAGTCCATGAATGTCATAGGAAAATGGTCTTTCTCTGTCCACGCATTCAGCTTCCGATAATCCATGCAAACTCTCCATCCAGTGACAGGCCTCATTGGAACAAGCTCATTTCGTTCATTTGGAACCACAGTCATACCACCTTTCTTTGGTACACACAGCATAGGACATACCCAATTACTATCTGAGATGGGATAAATAACTCCCGCATCCAGCCACTTGATGATCTCCTTTTTGACTACCGCTTATAGGTAGATTTAATCTTCTCTGGTGCTCAACACTGGGCTTATGATCTGGCATTAGTTGGATTTTGTGAGAACAGATACCGGGGGGAATCCCAATAATATCTGCAATAGTCCACCCAATCGCTCGCTTGAACTTCTTTAATACAGTCACCAAACACTCTACTTGCCCTGCATTCAATTCTGCTGCAATGATGACCGGAAAAGTACTCTCTTCGCCTAAATATACATACCTCAAGTGCGGTGGTAGAGCTTTAAGCTCTAATTTTGGTGCCTCCACAATAGATGGTCGTGTGGGTGGGGACTCGCGATTCTTCATTTCGAGCTCATACTTCTTTGGTTTGAATCGGTATTCACACTTCTCAAGTGCGACTACCAACTCATCATACTCGTCAATACCATCACTACCAAAATTCATCATGACTGCTGCTAGTGCCTTAACACCTAATCGCTCTTCAATTTGCACTTCTGACCCACTCTCCACTCTGTAAGTTATAGCAGATACTGTTTGTAGCTCACCATTCTACTTCATGGATCTACAGATATTGAAAGTTGCTTCTTCATTGTTCAGTCTGAACTTCATCTGTCCCTTTTCCATATCAACCAACGCACGCCCTGTGGCAAGAAATGGTCTCCCAAGGATGATGGAAACCTCAAAATCAACCTCACAGTCAAAAATCACAAAATCCGCCGAAAAGATGAAAGACTCTACTTTCACTAGCACATCATGGAGCACACCTATGGGCCTCTTCACAGTCCGATCAGCCATCAGTAACCGCATTGCAGTGGGCTTTGGATCCCCTAGACCCAACTTCTTGTAAATAGATAAAGGCATGAGGTTGATGCTAGCACCAAGATCACACAATGCCTTAGCAAAGTGTAATAACCCTATAGTACATGGGATCGTGAAAGCACCAGGGTCTTCCTTCTTCTGCACCAGAGATCTTGTAGCAATAGCACTACAATGCTGCAATCTATCATCATCTTCAAAACTCACAGACCTTTTCTTTGTCACCATATCTTTCATGAATTTTGCATATCCAGGCATTTGCTCCAAGGCTTCTATCAAAGGGACATTGATAGAAAGCTGCTTCAACATAGTGATAAATCTGCGATATTTCCCATCTTCAGTCTTCTTCACTAACCTTTGAGGAAAAGGTGGTGGAGGTCTAGGTATGGGAACCACTTTCTGAGGTACCTCCACTTCTTGTTCTGTCACAACCTCTGACTCCTCTCTAACTTTCACCACATCATCTTCTTTTCTATTCTCAACTTCTACCATAGACGGCATAGGTGGATCTACGGTTTGCTTGCCTCCTCGAGTGGTAATTGCCATACAATGCCCATCATTCTTTGGATTCTGGATGGTGTTGCTAGGAAGAGTGCCAGGTTGACGCGGGTTCACTGTAGTAGACAACTGCGTCATCTGCTGCTCTAGATGCTTTATTGACACTGCATGGGCATCAACCTTTTGACCAATACCAGATAAGTCGTTTCTCATCTCCTTCACATTCTCATCAGTGGCATCAAACCTTCTCATCATCTTCTGCAGCATATCTTCAATACGCGTCATATTACCTCCAACTTCCCTAGCACCAGATTCCCGATTTTGAGGGGGAACATAGGGTCCAACCCGATCGTTTCTGTTGCCATAGTTGTTCCTGTTGTAGTTGTTGTCGCGATTGAAGTTCCCATCTCGGACATAGTGACCCTCTCGGTTGTAATTTCCATAGTTCCGACCTTGGTTCCCTTGACCTTGGCGCCAATTTTCCGTGTTGGATCCTTGGGCGTTTGGTCGGAAACCCCCCGTCTGATCATTCACCGCATAAGTGTCCTCTTCATAGTAACACTCCTCAACTGGTGGTGGAGTTCTAGTTAAGTAATTTACAGCATTTACCTTTTCTGCTCCTCCACTCACATGCTTCAATACCAACCCCAACTCTGTCCTCATCTGAGCCATCTCCTCACGAATATCATCTGCAGAGTTAACAGTAGCATTATGAACAGCAAATGTGTTTCTCCCAGTATCTGACCTTCTAGTGCTCCACGCTTTATTATTGCGAGAGATCCTCTCCAATTTTTCAGCAATCTGTGCGTATGTACAATCACCATATGAACCTCCAGCAATAGTGTCAAGTACTGCTTTATTGTTATCATCCTGTCCTCGATAGAAATATTCCTTCAGTGACTCATCATCAATACGGTGATTTGGGACACTTCTTACGAAAGCAGTGAATCTGTCCCACGAGCTACTCACAGACTCTCCAGGTAATGCCACAAAATTGTTGACCCGATCTTTGTGATTGAGCTTCTTAGATACTGGATAGTACTTTGCTTTAAATACCTCTGCTAGTTGGTCCCATGTGAAAATTGAGTTATAAGGAAGCTCAGTGAACCATACTGCAGCATCGCCTGTCAGTGACAGAGGGAACACTCGTAACCCAATGACGTTCATATCCAAGTCTGGTCTGCCTACACAACTTTTGCAAACCACCCTGAGCTTGGCTAAGTGAGCATGTGGATCCTCCGATGGCGATCCTGAAAATAAGCCTCTTGCTGTAAGCATCTGCATCAAACTACTAGTCACCACAAATGTGTGCCCTGGAGGTAGAGGAGGTAGGACGATGGGTCCATCGGAATCTGCTATGTCGACGTTGCCCCGATAGTTGTCATGGTGTTGTGGGCCTGGTGGACCATGCACTCTCATTGCATCTCCCAATTGATTTTCAGCTAGACCCCGGTTTTCCCCACCAACTACTCTTGGCTGCTGTAACTCAACTGCTTCATCTAGATTTCCTCCGATAGGATGAACTGGAAGTCCTTGATTGTTCATTCTTCGCAAAGTTCTGTTCAACTCTGGATCGTACGGAGTAAGTGGTTCGCCTTGGCTCCGTGTACTTGGCATACACTAGAGTCTGAACCTGAGAGAGACAAAAAAAAAAAAAAAAATAAAATTAGGAAATATTTGACTAACGTTCAATATTGTAGTTAAAACTAAATCTAAAAGCCAGTTTCCCCGGCAGCGGCGCCAAAATTTGATACGCTCAAATTACACCTCCTTTCAGAAGCATAAGCGATCGTTATCAAGTAAAGAACCCAACTTGTAGGTTGGGATCGATCCCACGAGGAAAATGGTTTAGACTTTACTTTTAACCGACAACTATATTCGATTAGTCAAATTATTTCCAGAAACAGGTAATAAAAAGGGGGGTTGTGCTTGTGTAAAACAAATAGTAATAAGTAATATTGTAATCAATAATTAAACTCAACTTTGGTTGTTATCAAGATAAGAGAAATAACTAGGGTATACGTGTTCCCCATAATCTCATAACGCAGTAATCCTAGTAATAGCAATCCTTTTCTAGTGTATTACATGCAAAGTGATAAGTTAGGTATCTCTAAATCCTTGGTCCGGCATCTAGAGAATTTCACCCCGCACCTTGGTCCGGCTACGTGTGTATAATTTACTAACCCTTACCTTTACCTCATATTAGACATCATAATCGATGTTTGGCTTAGTTATTACTTCGCACCAATCGACACTAGCCTATTAGATAGTATCACACTAAATCTATGTTGATAATTCTTTTCTTATTGATTACCTCCTTGGTCCGGCAAGTAGTAACAAGGCGAGTTCTAACATTGGCCACCATTAAAAAGACTTCTAACCGAAATAATTATCAATGTATACAAAATACTAGTCAAGAATTGCTTATTTACTAGTCATACTTTGTTAATTGATCATGGTTCCCACAACCCTAGTTGTGGATTTAGTTACTCATATTAGCAAGAACACAATTCATAATTGTAGATGAAGAAATCATGAACTTACGTAAAGAGAATAATAAACCCAGAAAACTAACTTGAGTTGCAAATCTAAAATCTTCAAAATGAACTTGGGAAATCAATAATTGCTAGGGTTGCAAATTAATCTCCAAAGTTACAAAGCGAAAATAGAATAATAGTCTCTAACCCCCAAAAACGAGGTTTACATGTCCTATTTATAGAAAACAAATCCTAAATAAAAAAAGGAAACAAATTAAGGAAAGTTTTGTTCAGTTACGCATCTTCGATCCACGAGACTGACTTACGGACCGTCGATGGATCTACGGTCCGTAAGTCCCTTCCATCACTCGAGACTTAGAAAATATTTCAGCATCTAAAAATTAGCTTCTCTGAAGCAAACGACGGACCAACAGCACGGACCGTAGATTGACCTACGGTCCGTCAATCCCTTCCGTAACTCCATACTTAGAATCTTCAAAAATCAGGTACTGGAACCCTCGCAGTCTCACTCTACGGATCAACAGTACGGTCCATAGATTAATCTACGGACCGTCAATGGGCACCGTGGTTCCACACTTGGTCAGATTTCCCTGATTTGTCCTCAACACCATGCCTACTGATCTACGGTCATCACCTACTGACCGTGAATGGATCTACGGTCCGTAGATGACTTCCGTGGATGCCTTTTTCTGCATTTCCTTCAGCTGTCTCTAAACTTCCGCGCCTGAAGACCTTTCCTGCAAAACATGATAAAACACATAAAAACCAATATAAAAAGGCCCTAGACACACACAACTTGTAAGTGAAATGTATTAGAAATACCGCAAACTTACGGTATATCACCTACACCTTGGGGGGGACTAGCACTCGAGAACCATTGATGGCCCCAAGCAAACCCTAGGCCTGACTTACTACTCAGTGGAAGACTTATTCATGATAGAAATACTTTAAAAGTAAACTAAACTCTCAATAAATAACTTAGAATGTATAAAGGAACATTCACGGGCCAAAATGGCACTCAAGTCTCAAACATCAAAACATGAATGGAAAGACTAAAAAACTAACATCAACTAACTGTCTATGAGGCCTCTAACAACTGAGATGGATGTCGGGACAAGACCCATGACATCCTAATGAACTAAAATGATAAATTAATGAAAAAAGGGTCCTCCGAAAGCAAGGAGGTTCACCAACAACTCTTAAGCTCAACTAGAATCAACAATGCGCTGGATGCTGATCCTGGTTACCTTTATCTGCATCATAAAACGATGCAGGACAACTGACATCAGTACATTGAATGTACGAGCATGTGAGGGGAATACTAAAACAAGACATAAGCTTGAAAGGAACTGATGGAACATACCTATTCTCTACTCAACTCAACTCATTTCAATATAAAACAATAATGTAAATGTACTATAGAGGAAAGCTTTTAAAATATGGATAACAACTCTGTGTATTTAGAAATACAATAGTAACTCTGTGTGTATGCAAAGATACAATACAAACTATGGAATGTATATAAAAATACAATTTACTTCTGTGTATATAAGAATACAAAATATTTCTGAGTTTCTCTAACCGACAACCATCACTTAAGTGCTATTGTGATGATACAACATTTTGCCTCACGCTGCCAGGGCCGTCAGGGGCATAAAACCTAACTACTAAGTGGATACAGTAGTCTATGCTAAAAAGTATGACCCTTTTTTGCCCATGATGGCTACATGGTTTATGGGGGATGGGATTGTCTGAACTCTCCCCCATATCGGTGCTCAATACTACTCCTTGAATTTGAAAAGACTCTAAGAACTCTCTAGACTTGGCTCTTAACTTTCCTTGAATTTGAAATTTATGTATTCAAGGTTGTGATTTGTGACAGGAANTGGGGGATGGGATTGTCTAAACTCTCCCCCATATCGGTGCTCAATACTACTCCTTGAATTTGAAAATTTATGTATTCAAGGTTGTGATTTGTGACAGGAAAGATCTCGTGATGTTTAGGAGTGGTTTTAGGTAGTTAAACATGATAAACAATCAAGAAATCGTTGTTTGGAAGCAAGTCCGCGATGCGGAGATGCATTTTAATATGTGGTTGTGAAATAAATTTTGAGGCAGAAGGGTCCGTGACCTCTCCGCTCCGCGGAGAAATTTTTTCAATCCTGAGGAACACAACTCTAAAATCGACATGATTCCATCAAGAACTCAAGAATCCCATCAAATCTCAAGAACGAAAGCTAATTTCAAGAACACAATTCAAGATTTTCAAACTTCTAACTTTCTAGAACGAATTTCGCTGAACGAAACATGATTGGCGCATAGGTGAACGAACCCAACGCTATGTATATCTCACATACCTCTTTAGGGATCAACCCTTGACAAAACGACTTCGATTCCGCAATAAATCTCCAAGAGCCTTGACTTTTCTCCTCTTTAGTTCTTTCTCTAAAAGTCCTAGTGTGAAATTTGAGTGTGTAAACTGAACCAATTTAGTTTAGACCCCAAATAAATTACTAAAATTGGATTTAATTAATTGGGTAATGAAAAGACCAAAATACCCTTCTAAATCCGGTTTTGACTTTCCTTATCTAGATAGCCTAACTTCAAATGGGCATATCTCTCTCATACAAACTCGAAATTGATCAAACTCGGTGGCGTTAGAAAGATAATTCAAAGATATTTCTTACATTATCTTATCACACAACTAAATCATCCTGAGCTATTAGTTATGGCTTTTTGAAGTTAACCCAAAGTTCCTACTTAGCTTAACTTTGTCAAACTGTCCAAATTTGATTATTTCCAAAAATGGTTTCTTTCTACTTCTAAGTCTTTCTAGTAGCAGGGTGTTACACATTCCTAGGTTCTTCTAAGTTTTGGGTCAACTTAAAATGACCATAGCTTTCAGTACAAGATGAGTTAGGTGGCTCATAATATATCAAATGAAGGTCTTTGAATTATATTTTCAACGCCACCACGTTTACTAATTTTTGAGCTCGTATGAGTGACATATGACCTTTTGAAGTCAGGTTGTCCAGATAAGGAAAGTTACCCAAAAATATGAGGGGTATTTTGTTTTTTTCTTTACCCAATCAGCTTAAAATGAATTTTAGTAATATTTTGGGGACAAATTTGATTTGGATCAGTTGTCATAAATCCAAATACACTTAGGGTTTTAGAGAGAAGATTCAATAGGAGTAAAAGTTCAAAGTTCCAAGCGTTTGTTCAAGAAATTCAAAATTTCGCCAAGAACCTAGTTCTTTGAGGTATTTAAGCTTCCATAGTATTGGGTTCGTTCACCCACACGCCAATCATGAGTTTCTTTTGTGAATCTATCCCTAAATATTGAGCAATTTAATTTCTTGATGAGTTCTTGATAAGTGGTCTTGAAGTTTCCTTATTGATTACGTTTTGATGTAAGATTCTACTTGGGTCAACTTCAAACGACCATATCTCTTAGAATATAAAGAGTTACATGGTTAATAACCTATCCAATTAAAGGTAATTGAATCTACTTTCCAGCGCCACCAATTTCGCGTCAATCCAATTTCTAACTAAAAAGTTATGACTATTTGAGTAACCTATACAGTGCTGTTACGAATTAGCCGACGGGAAAACATTAAAAAGGGTTGTTTTTGTTTTTTAACCTCCAAGAAAACCCTAAAGGAATTTATTAACTAATGAAAGGCTCAAAACAATCAGATTTTCATCTCTTCATCTATCATTCTTTTCTCTCTTAAACCCAAGGTCAAAACCCTATGGAAAAATCAGAGTAGAAAACTCCATTCAAGATTCTTTCAGTCTTTTGCAAGATTCTTTCAGTCCTTTTCAAGATTCTTCTTCAAGGTAAGTTTTTCTCAAGGAATTCCATTCTTTCCAAGTCAAGTTCTTCCATACAATTGTGAATCACTAATGAAAATCATAAAACTTGGCCATAGAGATTTCAAGAAATTAATTCAAGAATCTCAAGAAAAGTTTACTTAATTGTTTACCTTCAAGCTAGGGTTTTAAGGCTTCTAATCTAGTTCTTCCTCAAGATTCTTCAAGAACCTTGTTCTTTCAGGTATGTAAGGCTATCATAGTGTTGGACTAGTTCATCTTCACGCCCTATATCTACTTTCAAATCAGTAAAAGAGAAATCTAGGATTCTATCGCTAGATTTGAGTATTCTTGAGATAAGTTGATTTTAGTTCTTGAGTTCATAGTTCTTTTAAAAATTCTATTCCTAATTATTGAGTTTCTATATTTTTATTAAGACTTTTTAGTTGATTTGTTCATGTCTATAATTCAACATGAATCATATTTTGAGTTATAAATCTTGAGAAGTTGTTCAAAGCAAAACTTGAGTTTTAAATTTAGTATTGAGGAAGTAAGTATGAGAATGAGAAGAGTCGTATGTATGAGTTCCACATTGTTATTTAGACCCTTGAGTTGAGTCATTCATGCCCAAAAATTCTGCATTAATTCCATCAGTTGAGTATCTTTGAGAGGAGTAGTATCTTCAAGTTCTAAGTTTTGAGTATTGAGTTCCTAATCATTTTGGGATTATATTCCTAATCATGGGGCTACTACATGTTACCCATGAAGGTCCTTGATTTGAGTAGTTCATGCCCATAATTCCGTATAAACCCTATGAGTCGAGCAGTCTTGAGATGAGAGGTACCATTGTATCCTTGAGTTGCACAGTTCATGCCTATAATTCCGCATGAACCCTCCTAGTCAAGCATTCTTGAGATGAGTAAAATCATTGACTCCTTGAGTTCTGGAGTTGTTGAGTTCCAAGTATTGAGTTCTATGCATGGTTATCAAAAACCTTGAATTGAGTCGCTCACGTCCATAATTCGGCATGAACCCTATTTTAAGAAGTTTTTTTGTTTTAAATTATTTTAATACTTGGTTTAAAGACTTGAGATCTGAGTTGAGGAAGAGTAGAGCTGAGTTCATTTTCTTTAAAATGATATATGGGAACTAAGTATTCCCAAGAGTAAATGATTTTACATTTAAGATGAGAGGAAACTGAGATTTCCAAAAATTTTAAAGTAGTTTGAGTACCATCTCTTTTAAGAGAAAGTTTTTAGCAATAATATCAAATCACAGAAAGAGTTATATTTCTAAACATATGAGCTGAGTAAATTCTTGGGAGTAGTATTGAGCACCGATATGGGGACGAGTTTAGATAACTCAAGTATTCATAAACCATGTAGCCAATGTGGGTAGAAAGGATAATACTTTTTAGATGGTTGCTTAATGCTTTTTAGCATAGACTAGTGGATCTACTTAGTTCAGAGGTTCTATACCCCGACAAAGTATAGAACAATTCTGGCATCGTGGGCGAGACGTTAAATCATCACATAGCTCATAATAATGGTTGTAGATTATAGAAACTCCCACAAAGTTATATTATATTTTATTATATATAAATTGAGTTGTTATTGTATTCTTCAATACATTGAGTTGCTACTTACTGTTTTAAAAGCTTTCCATTTATTGCATCTTTTATGGTTGCTTTATCTTGAGTTGCGTATCCATAGTTGAGTATCTTGAGTTGAAATATGTTTCATTGAGTCGAGTACCTTATTTCTGAGTTGAGCCCCATTTCACTGAGTTGAGAACCTTATTACTAAGTTGAGTATCATATTTTTGAGTTGAGTATCTTATTCTTGAGTTGAGTTTAGTTGAGTGAGTTGGGAGGAGGTAAGTATGTTTCATTGTTATCAAGTTCAAGCTTATGTTTATACTTTAGAATTTCCCTTACATGCTCGTACATTCCATGTACTGAGCCATATTTCCTGCATCGTTTCATGATGCAGATACATGTATTCAGGATCATCATCAGGCGTTTCGTTAATACCACTTGCACTTCTAGTTAGGTACGATGAGCCTCATTGATTCTGTAGGATTTCATTTACTTTTCAGTTTTGTCAGGATGTCGTGGGTCTTGTCCCGACTTCCATCTTTGTTATTTAGAGGCTTCATAGATAGATAGTAGAGTTTGAGAAGTCTGTTTTATTTATTTTGTTAAATATTTTAAAGTCTTGAGTTACCTATTTTTGGCGAGTTGAATATATTATTTTATTCATAGTTAATCTTTTGAGTTTAAGATTTTGTAATTGAGTTCAATGAATTTTATTCAGTTTTAAGGTTTGGATGCTTGAATTAGTCTTCCGCTTGTAGTCAACCAGGATGAGGGTTCACTTCAGGACCAGAAGTGGTTCTCAAGTGTCGACCACGTCCAGGGTGTAGGCTCGGGTCGTGACAAACATGTTATTAGAGCACACAGTTCAAGAGTCCTAGGGTGTCTATGAAGCCGTGTCTGTAGATGTCACGCCCCGAGGCAACCCCCTAGACATAAACACGGGACCTAGGATCACGAATGACCCCAAGCTAACCCTGAGCTGGCATATCATAAGCATACTAAAAAATTACTGAATAAAATATTCTATGCGGGAGCTTAAAACCATAATTAACTAAAAGTGGGAATACCCAATACTAATCTGAATATATAAAAGACTATGAGTTTAATGATACTAAACAATCACTCAACAACTAAAGCTAAANAAAAAATTACTGAATAAAATATTCTATGTGGGAGCTTAAAACCATAATTAACTAAAAGTGGGGAATACCCAATACTAATCTGAATATATAAAAGACTATGAGTTTAATGATACTAAACAATCACTCAACAACTAAAGCTAAATCTAATGCTATGTCAGAAAAAGCCTCTAACTCACTAGAGTTGTTGGGACATACCCCATCGAACTCTAGCAAAACTGAAAACTGAAAAAATAGACTACATTGTAAAGCATGTCTATTGTCCTCGAAGTATGAGGACTCACCACTGAAGCTACTGAAATTGAGACCGAAAATCGATCTATGTGTGATCTGGATGCTGAGTACCTGAACCTACATGATGAAAGGATGTAGCGCAGAGTATGCGTCAGTACTTGGAATGTACTGAGCATACATGATATTGAGTAAAGCTGAATACAGTACATAACTGAACAAAGCATACTAGGCAATGATATAATATAAATATGAATGTAAATGCTGCAATATGCTAAAAAGCTATATTGAATGCAATGACTAAGTACTAATCCTAAACATGACATATTGAGACTGAATGCTAAGGTATAACCGAAAACCTAGTCAAATGCATTGAAGTCTGACTGTGGGAGCTACTATTAACTCACATAAAACTACATGAGCTAAACCTGGAGTCCGATGTATACGCCCCATTGAGAGGACCTAATATACCTTGCCAGCTGTATAAAGGCATAATTGTTTGATGTATACTCCTCGTCGAGAGGACCCAATATACCTTGCTAGGGGTATAAAGGCATGACTTGCGTGATCACTAAAGCTGATGCCCAACAGAGGGAACTGATAAACCTAAGGGGGCACATAATTCTGGGACTATGAGGATAAGCTGAACCCTAGTCCAACTCGGTCTAAGCCTACTCCCAACATGAATGCTTATGACACAACAAAACTGAAACAGTAGATAGCTCAATGTTCTTACATGCAAATTTGAGAATGCAACATTTAAATATTGATAATGAAACATTCCTAACTGAAGCATGTATATCTTTTTAAACTAACCTAGCAAGTGTAATTCATGAACTACAAGAATCTACACAACTAGGGTTCTGAATTTCATGCAAAGAATTAAGCAACGATTTCACAAAAAACATTATAATATGATTAGAAATACTATAGCAACTAATTCACAACAATTCTGCAAGGTTTGAGAAACCCTAGGTTCAAACATGATATGGAGGATCAAGAATATGATGGAATCGTAGGGACCTAGTGGAAGAAAGGAATCCACTAGTGAAATCCCACATACCTGGTGACAAAATCTGCGAAGAAATCCTTTGATTTTGGGGATTAAAATTTGAAGAACATTGTTGCTTGTTCTTGGGAGATTTGGTCGACTTTTCCTTTTTTTTTGCTCCTTGTTTGGATGGTTTTTCAAACATAAGGGTTCTGGGTAAGTCTGACTAAGTTATTAGGCTTATTTTGAGTAAAACGACGTAGTTTAGGCATCAAACTATGTAGTTTTAGTGCCCAACACATAAGGGAAAGGACCAAAATGACCCTAACCAAATTTTAGCGAAGCCCATCCATAGAGGGAACGACGGTACCTACCGTCATTTGGGTTCATCGGTCAGGTCTGCCAGATAGGGCTTCACTAAAATGAGCATAACTTTTTACTCGGAGATGGGATTTTAGCAAACTCGGTGGCGTTGGTAAGAGGATTCAATTATCTATCATTTGGTAGGTCAAGGCCACCTAATTCCTTTTGTGCTAAGGGTTATGACCATTAGAAATTGACCCAACAAAAATTTCCATCTAACTGGGTATTGACCCTCATCTACAGTCTGTAGGTCCAACCACGGACCATACTGGTCGACCGTGGGTGGAATCAGAGACCATAAATATTTGGTGCTCAATGACGGACCCCACCTACAGACCTTGTGTCAGACTACAGACCGTCAGTGGCTTCCATGGTTCTTGCACTTGGTTTGGGAAGCTACAATTTTTTTTTCTTTTTTCTATAATCTGAGGTGTTACAATATATCCCCCTTGGGAACATTCTTCCTCGAATGAAATCTAAACAAGTTGAGTATGGATGGAAGAAGCTGCAATCCCTACCACTTAGTACTAGAAATTGATATATAACTGAACTGAGTTCCAAAGACATACAGATATGTTGAAAATGTAGAACAACTGAAGGAACAAGGTACTAAGACTGAATTAAAGCACGAGTAAACTGAGAGACTGGAGAGGAAACTGTTATCTCAAGCTGAAACAAAATTGGAAGGGAAGAGATGAGGATACTTGGCCTTCATGGTTGCTTCAACTACTTATCCACCTTAGGAACACATAAGTGACCATCTCCCCCTTCGGAGAAAACCTCTACTTTTTGTTGTTGAACTGCACCTTTCGACTGAAATAATATAGGATCACTTTCCTATTTTCCCTTAACCTCCTCCACCAATGAAGGTTCTAATCTATTCTGGACTATCACACCACCATCTGATGTGTGTGTAAGACTAATTCCTAAGTGAGCAAGCCGATGAACATCTTTTGCTAATACTTTTCCCTTTCTGGCATTAAGGTAAGAGATAATTCGACCCATAGGCACTGAGCTACTACACTTCCATTCTAAGACTGGCTTTTTGGAAGCTGAAACCGAATGATCCTAGTTCTACAATCGACTGAGGCATGACATGAATGTAACCAATCCATGCCTCGATGATATCGAAATCTACCATCTGTAACTCTACAAGATCCGCTGAGATGACTTTCTAAGAGACTGTGACAGGGCAAATTTTTGTATGCCTGTCTAGCTATAACTGGGTTACTAACTGGAGTAGAGACTGAGAAGGGTTTTGAAAGAGTTTCTGGACTGACACCTAAGATTACTGCTATAAGGAGAGCTACAAAGGTAAGAGTAGCCCATGGATCTAACAATGCATAAACATCTAAATAAAAGACTCGTAACATACCAGTGACTACATCAGGAGAATCTTCCTGTACCTGAAGAGCTTGGAGAGCATAAAACCTGCCTTGGCGCTGACTGCCACCTGTACCAGATAGCACACTCTGCTGAGTTGTGCGACTTGTTGGTGCTATTGGGACTGTAGACTGAGCCCTACTATCATTACCTCCTTGCCCCAGCCTGGCATAAGGGTAATCCTTCACCCTATGACCAGGCTGACCACATCCAAAGCATTTTGCCTTGACTACAAGACACTCGCCCGGATGGTTCTCACCACACTTTGGACAAGTTTGGTAGGTCCTATTTCCTAAAACACTTCCCTGAGACTAGATCCTGGTGCCCTACTATTCTGATCTTGTCAAAACTATGAGTGATTTCCACCACCCGATTTCTGCTGAGAGTACTCAACTTCCTGTTCTAGTTTTCTTGTTGACCTTAGTTATTTATCCAAGCTTAACTCCCTCAACCTGCTGAGCATGATTCATGAGCCGAGAGATATTCATATCTCCTAACAATATAACATTCCTTCACTCTATCTTCATTAAGTCGGATACCCCAAATAGAAACTTACTCATTTGAGTCCTTGGATCGGAAACCATATATGGAGCATACCTAGAGAGTTGGGTGAACTTAAATCTGTACTCCTGGACCGACATAATACCTTGCCTCAAATTCATGAATTCATGAGCCTTAACCTCTCTTTACTCCCTCGGGAAGAACCTATCCAGAAAAGCCCCAGTAAAACACTCCCAAGTAAACCAAATGTGAGCCACATCCTTAAGCTAGTAGGGTACAACTCTACCCTATAATTTCTAGTCATTTGCATCACTCCAAATATTTTCTTAACCTTATCAATGAAGTTCTAGGGGTCCTCATCAACCCTTGACCCTAGAAATTCTAGTGGATTCATATGAACAAAGTCTCGAACCCTGGCTGCTTTTGACCCATTATTAGCATTAGTAGGAACTGGGGCCTGCTGACTGGTTTCGTTAGTTACACTCTAAGCCAAAAGTTGGATAACATTCTAAAACTCTGCATTCAAAACCTCATGGTCTGGGACTGGAGGGACGACGTTAGCATTCCGTGTATTAGCATTTCGTGGGTAAGCTATACAAAGAGGCATAATTTGAAATGCATAACGATGGATTAGAAAGGAGATCATACCCAGGCACGACAAGAATAGCAAGAAAGTAAGGTTTTTCCTAAATCACTTTGTAGCCTCCCTCTTATTAGATGTGGTGCACTTCACACCTATGAAAAGAACTCTACTTAGTGCGGCTTTGAGACATCCTAGGACTCTTGAACCTAATGTTACGATACCATGTTTGTCACACCTCGAGGCTACCCCCCGAACATAAACACGGGACCTAGGATCACGAGTGACCCCAAGCTAACCCTGAGCTGGCATATCATAAGCATACTAAAAGATTACTCAATAAAATATACTATGCGAAAGCTTAAAACCATANTGTCACACCTCGAGGCTACCCACCGAACGTAAACACGGGACCTAGGATCACGAGTGACCCCAAGCTAACCCTGAGCTGGCATATCATAAGCATACTAAAAGATTACTCAATAAAATATACTATGCGAAAGCTTAAAACCATACTTAACTGAAAGTGGGGAATACCCAATACTAATCTGAATATATAAAGACTATAAATTTAATGATACTGAACAATCACTCAAAAGCTAGAGCTGAATATAATGTTATGTCTGAAAAAGCCTCTAATTGACTAGAGTTGCTGGGGCATGCCCCAACTAACTCTAGCAAAACGAAAACTGAATAAAGAGACTAAAGTGTAAAGCATGTCTATTGTCCTCAAAGTATGAGGACTTACCACTGAAGCTGCTGAAATAGAGGTCGAGAACCGATCTATGTGTTATCTCGTGCTGAGTACCTAAACCTACATTATGAAAGGATATAGCGTAGAGTATGCATCAGTACTTGGAATGTACAAAACATGCAGGATATAGAGTAAAGCTGAATAAAATACATAACTGAACAAAGCATTCTAAGCAATGATATAATTTGAATATGAATGTAATGCTGCAATATGTTAAAAAGCTAAATTGAATGCAATGACTAAGTACTAATCCTAAACATGACATACTGAGACTGAATGTTGAGGTATAACTGAAAACCTAGTCAAATGCACTAAAGTCTTACTGTGGGAGCTACTATTAACCGACATAAAACCACGTGAGCTAAACGTCGAGTTCGATGTATACGCCCCATCAAGAGGATCCAATATACCTTGCCAGGGGTATAAAGGCATGACTGTTTGATGTATACACCCCATCGAGAGGACCCAATATACCTTGCCAGAGGTATAAAGGCATGACTGGCATGATCACTAAAGTTAATGACCAACAGAGGAAACTGATAAACCTATGGGGGCACGTAGTTCTGGGACTATGAGGGTACGCCGAACCCTAGTCCAACTCGGTTTAAGCCTACTCCCAACTGGAATGTGTATGAAACAACAAAACTGAAATACTAGATAGTTCAATGTTCTAACGTGCAAACCTGAGAATGCAACATTTAAATACTAACAATGAAACATTCTTAACTGGAATATGTATATCTGTTTAAACTGACCTAGCAAGTGTAATTCATGAACTAGAAGAATCTACACAATTAGGGTTTTGAATTTCATGCAAAGAATTAAGCAATGATTTTACGAAAACATGATAATCTGATTAGGAATACTATAACATCTAATTCACAAAAATTCTGCAAGGTTTGAGAAACCCTAGGTCTAAACATGATATGGAGAATCAAGAATCTAACTGAATTCTAGGGACCTAGTACAAAATCTGTGGAGAAATCCTTCGATTTCGGGGCTGAAACTTTGAAGAACACTGTGCTTGTTCTTGGGAGGTTTGGTCGACTTTTCCTCTTCTTTATGCTCCAAGTTTGGATTGTTTATAGAGAATGAGGGTTCTGAGTATGTCTGACTAAGTTATTAGGCTTATTCTGAGTAAACCGACATAGTTAGGCATCAAACGACGTAGTTTAAGTGCCCAACGCATAGGGGAAAGGACCAAAATGACCCTAACTTAATTCTGATGAAGCCCATCAATGAAGGGAACGGCGGTCCGTCGTTTGACCTACCGATCATCGCTTGGGTTCGTCGGTCAAGTTTGCCCGATGGGGCTTCACTAAAACGAGCATAACTTTTTACTAAAAGATGGGATTATAGCAAACATAGTGGTGTTGGAAAGAGGATTCAATTATATATAATTTGGTAGGTCATGGGCCACCTAATTCCTTTTGTGCTAAGGGTTATGACCATCAGAGGTTGACCCAATAACAATTTCCCTCTAATTGGCTACTACTGACCCTTACCTACAGTCTGACCTATGGTCCGTAAGTCCAATTACGGACCATACTGGTCGAATGTGGATGGGATCAGAGACCATAAATATTTGGTGCTCAACGATGAACCCTACCTACAGACCGTGTGTCAGACCACGGACCGTCGGTGGCTCCGTGGTTCTTGCACCAGGTTTGGAAAGCAACAATTTTTTTCTATTTTTTCAAATATGAGGTGTTACACTGGAGTCTTAGTTATCGGTGTGAAGCGCGTCACATCAATAATTAGGAGGCTGCAATATTTAGGAACTATCTCACTTCTTTCCTACTCTTTATTGTGCAATAGAGCTATGTCATGGAGATTTATTCATACTCATGCATTTCTCAGATTCATTCGACTACCCGACATACTAGAGGTGGTTGAAAAGAAAAGTCAGTCCTTTATCGATGAGTTGCTCTCAGAAAGACTCTTGAGGAAGTCATGAGACTCCAGAGGGGCTTGAGAGAAGCCCATGAGTGAGTTAAGTGTTGAGTTTTAGAGGAATGCACTCATGTTCATATGAATCGTGTGTTTGAGCTAAAAGCAAGTTGTACACTCTTCCCTAAACTTTATTCAACTGAGACCTTTAAGAGGATGGTATGATTAGAGCTTGGGTAGTATTTTCACCCTAAAAGATAGTATGAATTACGAAATTGTCAGAAGTAGTAGTGAAAGTGCCCAGAATTAGAGCAAAGTATACAGAGGTTTAGTTATCTAAGGGAAGGGGATAGTGATGGGGCTAATTATGTGATTGCAATCATGCACCCAGTCAGTTATAAGTGATGAGTTTCCTTTAATAGTAAATTAAGGAATAATAATGTTGTAGAGAGTTGTAGATAGAAGGAAGAGGAATAGTTACAAGTCATGATGATGAAATAGAGTATATTTTTTTTAACCAGAACAGAGTTGATTTCAATGTGCCATCGTGTTAGAGAAGACTAAATTCATATGTTGAATAATTGAGCAGAGTATTCATGAGGTGGTAGACCCAAGATAGGCCTATGAATTTTGAAGGAGGGAAACCCCATGGTATTCAGAGAATGATAGAACTATTTGAGAGATAACACGCATTAAGTGAGTAAGTAGTACTTAAGTTGCGAAGTCAAATATGATGGTAATTTGTGAGTATGGAGACTGAGAGGTAAGGATTGACTAGTTGTCATAAGGCCTAGTGGATGAGTGTTTCTAAATTGTATCCAGTAGTTGTAAGTTAGTATAGTAAGAGAGCAATCATATTGATATTCGGGTTTAGTAATAAACATTAAGCTTGAATTTGAGATGAGTATCTTGACAAAATGATGGCAACATGAGAGTGATGAAGTTAGTCTTGAGATTTGATCTAGAAGACTTGACATAGAGTAGGTGAGGAATTGAGGTGATTAGATGCAATAAATATGAGTGGTACAAGTGAGATACCTTAAACCTCTTGATAAGGGCAGTGTGGCTAAGTCACAAGAGTAAAAAAAGCATTACGAGGTGTACCGAGAGGGTATGTAATTAAAATAGGTTAAGTGAAACATAGTACCTGCTTACAGAGAGTTCGGTAGTTATGAGATGAGCTTCTCTCGAGTGTTAGAGTAAAAGAGGATGTAGACCAGTTAGAGATGATAGAATAGGTCCATAGCTTTCAAGTATCAGCTTTAGACCTAAGGGGGAGATGGCAAGATGAGAAATCAAGTAAAGTGTTCGAGAATAAGATAGTAACGAGTTCCAAAGTGTATGGGAGATAACTTTTCATAGGTCTTTTCAGTAACGGAGTAATGATAGAAAGAGAAGGTTAATGATCCTATCGTGATAATGATGGTGTGATAATTCTGTCTAAGGTTATAAATGAGGAGGAAGAAAAGCATGAGGTTTTACTATGAGAAATAGCTAAATTGGAGCCCTTAGTTGGTTCCGAATAGTAATGCGGGCAAATTCTAGTTGGTATGGTAGAGATTATAAGTGTAACCTTGTTCCATACCCAGTCTAGCCATCATTCGAGGACGAATGATCCAAGGGGGAGAGATTGTAACACCCCAGAAATTTTTTAAACTAAGACTCGAACCATTCTTCGTGGTGTCAGGTCACCAGATATGACACCTTGAGTTCCAAAAAAAGAATTAAAGAGAATTCATTCAAGTCATTCCTAGGTTCTTCTAAGTATTGGGTCAACTTAAAACGACTATAACTTTAATTACATGATGAGTTAGGTGTCTCATAATACATCAAATGAAGGGCCTTTGAATTATCTTTCCAATGCCATTGAGTTTGCTAATTTTCATGCTCGTATGAGTGAGATATGCCATTTTGAAGTGAGGCTGCCCATTTAGGGAAAGTTACCCGAAAATATGAGGGTATTTTGGTCTTTTCGTTACTCAATCAGCTTAAAATAAATTTTAGTAATATATTTGGGACGAATCTGGTTTGGGTGAGTTTTCATGAATCCAAATACGCTTAGGGTTTTAGAGAGAAGATTCAAGAGGAGAAAGACTTCAAAGTGTTAAGCGTTCGTTCAAGAAATTCAAGATTTCGCCAAGAACCTAGTTCTTTGAGGTATGTAAGCTTCTATAGTGTTGGGTTCGTTCACCCACACGCCAATCATGAGTTTCTTTTGCGAATCTATCCATAAATATTGAGCAATTTAATTTCTTGATGAGTTCTTGAAGTTTCCTTATCGATTGAGTTTTGATGTAAGATTCTACTTGGGTCAACTTTAAACGATCATATATCTTAGAATATAATGAGTTACGTGGGTCATAACCTATCAAATTAAAGGTATTTGAATCTACTTTCCAATGCCACCAATTTCTCATTAATCCAATTTCTGAGTTAAAATCTATGGCTATTTTAGTAACCTATACACTGCAGTTACGAATTAGCCGTCGGGAAAACATTAAAAATGATTGTTTTTGTTTTTTAACCTCCAAGAAAACTCTAAACAAATTTCTTGACTAATGAAAGGCTCAAAATAATCATATTTTTATCTTTTAATCCATCATTCTCTTCTCTCTCAAACCCGAGGGTAAAATCCTAAGGAAAAATCAAAGTAGAAGACTCCATTCAAGATTCTTTCAATCTTTTTCAAGGTATGTTTTTCTCCAAGAATTTCATTCTTTCCAAGTCAAATTCTTCCATACAATTATGAATTACTAATGAAAATCATAAATCTTGGCCATAGAGATTTCAAGAAATTAATTCAAAAATCTCAAGAAAGGTTTTCTTGATTGTTTACCTTCAAGCTAGGGTTTCAAAGCTTCTAATCTAGTTCTTCTTCAAGATTCTTCAAAAACCTTGTTCTTCAGGTATGTAAGACTATCATAGTGTTGGACTAGTTCGTCCTCATGCCCTACATCTAGTTTTAAATCAGTAAAAGAGAAATCTAGGATTTTACCGCTAGATTTGAGTATTCTTGAGATAAATTGATTTGAGTTCTTGAGTTCATGGTTCTTTTAAAAATTCTATTCATAATTATTGAGTTTTTATATTTTTATTGAGATCTTTGAGTTGATTTGTTCATGTCTATAATTCAGCATGAACCCTATTTTGAGTTATAAATCTTGAGAAGTTTTTCAAAGCCAACACTTGAGTTTTAAACTGAGTTTTGAGTAATTAAGTATGAGAATGAGAAGAGTCGTATACATGAGTTTCATATTTTTATTTAGACCGTTGAGTCGAGTCATTCATGCCCATAAATTCCGCATGAACTCCATCAGTTGAGCATATTTGAGAGGAGCAGTATCTTTAAGTTTTATGTCTTGAGTATTGAGTTCCTAATCATTTTTTATTATATTCCTAATGATGGAGCTACTACATGTTACCTATGAAGGTCCTTGAGTTGAGTAGTTCATGCCCATAATTCCAAATAAACCCTATGAGTCGAGCAGTCTTGAGATGAGAGGTATCATTGAGTCCTTGAGCTGAGTAGTTCATGCTTATAATTCCGCATGAAACCTTCGAGTCGAGCATTCTTGAGATGTGTAGTATCATTGACTCCTTGAGTTCTGGAGTTATTGAGTTCCTAGTATTGAGTTCTATGCATGGTTATTAAAAACCTTGAATTGAGTCGTTCATGTCCATAATTCGGCATGAACCCTATTTTAAGAAGTTCTTTTTTTCAAATTATTTTAACACTTGTTTTAAAGACTTGAGCACTGAATTTAGGAAGCACGGAACTGAGTTCATTTTCTTTAAAATTATATATGGGAACTAAGTATTCCTAAGAGTAAATGATTTTATATTTAAGTTGCGAGGAAACTGAGATTTCCAAAAGAGTTTAGAGCAGTTTGGGTACCATCTCTTTTAAGGGAAAGATTTTGAGTAATAATCTCAAATCACAGAAAGAGTTGTGTTTTTAAACAAATGAGCTGAGTATATATTTGGGAGTTGTATTGAGCATCGATATGGGGACGAGTTTGTCACGACCCAAGCCTAGGGCCTAGACGTGACATGGCGAATGAGGAACCCGAAGGAACCCCAAACAAGCCTCTCAAACTTGTCATCACACTTCATTGGTCGCGGAAGTACAAACAGCATTAATTAACGGGAAATAGGGACTAACGGCAAACCATTTCAAAATGACATCATAGAACAAGAGTCAAGCTCATTTACAAAATACTTGTCCAACGCACACCTCTACATACATAGATAGGACGGGGGCCATGACATACTATCGGCTCCCCTCATAGTCAAAATACAATTGCAAGCTAAAGTCTCAAAACATAGGAGTAGGAAACATAACATAGCCCTCGAATCATTGAGAAATCACCAACAAACTCGGATAAGCACCGTACTAGCCACGTGAATGGAGAGAAGGATCAAGAGTAGCTCCGGTCCCTACATGGTGACATCATGTAGGCAAAATATGCGTTAGTACTTGGAATGTACTAAGTATGCGGGGTGCAACACAACAATAGACAAGGACACAATCGAAATACAAGAAATAGTTTCATAGGCATTATGAATAACAATATGAGGATGCATGATCAAAGTGAAGTCAAAACATGTTTAAGTAAATCTATACTAATAGTAGATATCATATGTGTATGCATGATCCAACCAATCTATAACCCCAACTTAGGATGGGGGATGCCGTTCACACCCGGACACCCTGGTGGCAAGGTATAAACCCCTCACATGGTTGATGTTGGTCACACCCCAAGCATCCTAGGTGGTGAGATATAAACCTCTCACATGGTTGATGTTGGTCACACCCCAAGCATCCTAGGTGGTGAGATATAAACCTCTCACATGGTTGATGTTGGTCACACCCCAAGCATCCTAGGTGGTGAGATATAAACCTCTCACATGGTTGTCCGGTTCTTTTCCCCCGGACCGGGCATGGTCATGCAACACTTTATATAGGAAATTCCCATTAGGCTCTAATGCAATCTCACGTATGGAATGAACATATACACAAGCTTAGTTTGTCATCAACACATCTCTGGATTGCCATACATCTCATAACTCAAGCTTTAAAGCATCGATTCATCAATTCTCCATAGTTGGACATTTTGTCAAACACCTTGAAGGCATGTAATGGAATCAAAGAGCATGGAAAATAGGGTAGTAATTATGCAGCCAAACCAGTGAACAACCTACAACAACACCTTTTAACACCCACAATACCACATGAAAATCTCCACATCCATTCCAAATTTAGATTCAAGTTCTAGAGTCACAACATGCTCAAAACAATCACTTTTCATGTTTAAAATTCAATGTGCAGGAAATTATTACAAAGAACAAGACTAATTTATGAATCTTAACTTAAACCATGAATTAGTGAGTAGAATAGAGTCTAGGCACTATGGGTGGAAGGACCCATGAGTTCAACACCACATACCTTGAGTTCTTATGAAGGTCTTGAGAGTGTCTTCAATGGAAGCTTGGAACTTGGAGCAAGAGTCTCTTCAATCTTGAGGAAGGTTTTGGATTAGGGTTCTTGAGAGAACTTGAGAGAAAATGTGTCTATGTATGGGAAAGGTGTTTTGGAAAATGTTTTAGAGATGGGAATTGAACTAATGGTATATAAGAAATAACATATGCCCTTTGTAAAAATGGTCCAACACTTAAAAAAAATGAGGCGGGTGAACAGTAAAAACGCTCACTGGAAATTGCATTTTCTGCCGGACAGATTTTACGAAAATGGGCACAACTTCTTTGTCCGAACTCTGAATGAGGTGAAACGAAGTGCGTTAGGTAGCTAACTCAAAGGGATTTCCATGGATATGTTATGAGCCACCCAATTATTTGTGTGCTAGGAGATATGACCCTCCAAAGTAGACCCTCGAATTAGGCTTCACTTGGAAATTTCGGATTTTGATACGGTTGCTCTAAAATTTGGGTTAGACCCATTCCCCACTCAATTTGACCCCCTAAACAAGAATATGAAGTCGGATTTTCAAAAAACGAAATGGATTTTTTTTGATATAGCTAAACAAGTTTCCGGTAACTTCCGAAGCACATTTTTAAGAACCTTTTGGGTCATTTCAGAGTTCAAATAACTCTAGTCTCCATAAACCATGTAGCCAACGTGGGTAAAAAGGGTAATACTTTTTAGATGATTCCGTTATGATTTTTAACATCGACTAGTGGATCCACTTAGTTGAGAGGTTCTATACCTCGGTAAAGTATAAGACAATTCTAGCAGCATGTGCGAGACGCTTTATCATGACATAGCTCATAGTGATGGTTGTCGGTTAGAGAAACTTTCACAGAGTTATATTGTATTTTATTATATATAAATTGAGTTGTTATTGTATTCTTCAATACATTGAGTTGCTACCTACTGTTTTAAAAGCTTTCCATATATTTCCGCTTTTATTGTTGCTTTATCTTGAGTTGAACTATGTTTCATTGAGTCGAGTACCTTATTGTTAAGTTGAGCCCCATTTCACTGAGTTGAGAACCTTATTACTGAGTTGAGTATCATATCTTTGAGTTGAGTATCTTATTCTTGAGTTGAGTTTATTTGAGCGAGTTGGGAGGAGGTAAGTATGTTTCCTTTTTATCAAGTTCAAGCTTATGTTTATGCTTTAGAATTCCCCTTACATGCTCGTACATTCCATGTACTGAGCCATTTGGCCTGCATCATTTCATGATGCAGATACATGTATTCAGGATCATCAACAGACATTTCGTTGATACCACTTGCAGTTCCAATTAGCTATGGTGAGCCTCCTTACTTTCAGAGGATTTCATTTACTTTTCAGTTTTGTCAGGATGTCGTGAATCTTGTCCCGACTTTCATCTTTTCCATTTAGAGGCTTCATAGATAGACAATAGAGTTTGAGAAGTCTGTTTCATTTATTTTGTTAAATATTTTAAAGACTTAGTTTCCTATTTCTGGTGAGTTGAATATATTATTTTATTCAGAGTTAATCTTTTGAGTAAAGATTTTGTAATTGAGTTCAATGAATTTTATTCAGTTTTAAGCTTTGTACGCTTGAGTTAGTCTTCATGTTGTAGTCAGCCAAGATGAGGGTTCGCTTGGAGACCATAAATCGTTCTCGAGTGCCAGCCACGTCTAGAGTGTAGGCTCGGGTCGTGACACCTAGGTTAAGACACCTGCATGTTTGGGGTTGTCCAGCGGAAGCTAGAGTTTATAATCCACATGAAAATAAATTAGATTCTCGAACAATAAGTGGTTATTTTATTGGTTATCTAGAGAAATCTAAAGGGTATAGGTTTTACTGTCCAAATCATAGTTCGAGAATTGTTGAAACCGATAATGCAAGATTCATTGAAAATGGTGAGGTTAGTGAGAGTGTTGAACAACAAAGTGTGGAAAGTAATGAGGTAAGGATAAATATTTCATTGCCCATGAATGTACCTACTTTCGCACCAATAAAAAAATGTTGTTCCTCTTGTTGAAGAACACTTTAACAATGTTAAACAACATTTGTGTGAAACACTTAAAGAAGGAACTAACTCACAAATATCTTACACAAATGAACCACATACAATGCTATTAAGAAAAATTGGTCATTTCAGATGATCATATGATTTATTTGCAAGAGTCAGATTTTGACATTTAAATTAATAAAGATCCAATTTCATTTTCACAGGCCAGAGAAAATACTGAGTCTGATAAATAGATTGATGTCATGAATGAAGAGTTAAAATTCATGGAATGCAACAAAGTCTGGGATCTCTTTCAATTACCAGAAAGTTTTAAAAGAATCGGGTGTAGATGGGTCTTCAAGATCAAACGCGATTTTAATGATAATATTGAACGATATAAAGTCAGACTTGTTGCCAAGGGATACACTTGTTGCTGGGAACTATTGTTTTAGAGAAAAATTAAGAAATGAGTGTAATATGTATTTTTTTATAAGACAGGTGGGTCATGGGTGGACTGAAAATGGAGCATCGCCTCTAATGGTGAAAGAAAGAAGACTAAGGGAGAAAAAATATGTGACGTGTCAATTTTTGTGGGACTCACAGTTATGTTTAAAAACAAAATCACCTGTAAGTTAGTTTTAGGGCTAAAGATCAAAATGAACATATTTTTCTATACATTAAGGACTTTTTCAATAATGTGATATATATAAAGGACCAAAAATGTTCAACCCCCATACATCAAGGACAATTTTGATCACTTTTTCTATATTAGGTACTATAGCTACAATTTAAGAAAATTGCAATTCACGGCTACAGTTTTTCCCCAATTCTTGCTATTCATCTTATTTGTATAATTTGATTGATTTTTATATTCTCCTAATTTGTAAATTTCAAAATTTGGTGTAATGACCTGAAAGGTCATTTTTGGAAATTTTGAATATTCATTTAACTAGAGTAAATTAATTAATGATTAATTATGAAATAACTAATTTTAGTTAATAATTATGGGTTAAGTTTATAAATTTTTTTAATACCATAGACCAGTTGACCCTTATAGGAAAATAAATTATTAGGGTCGCGAGTTTTTGGTTCATAACTTATGAAAAGAAAAGGAGACTTACCTGCGTATAGCGGCGACTGGCGTGGAAACCATCCACTGCACTTCACGATCAGGTAACATTCATAAATTCATTAATTATGCAATTGAAAATGTGTATTGAGGTCAAATGTAGTTATAAGTATTATTATTATTATAATAATGAGTGAAAAACAGTAAGAAGGGAATCAAATTTCAAACTTGATTAACTATATGTATATTTTCATTAATTATGCAATTGAAAATGTGTATTGAGGTCAAATGTAGTTATAAGTATTATTATTATTATTATAATGAGTGAAAAACAGTAAGAAGGGAATCAAATTGCAAACTTGATTAATTATATGTATATTTATAAGTTACCGTGGATTAGAATTGGAGTTCGTGCAATCCTGTGATCATTACGGCCAAATACCATTTATGTAATCATAATAACTGTTAGTATTACTTTATATTGGCTTTGAAGAGGAAAAAGGGGAAAAAGTGGATTTGGAATAAGAAAATTGAAAAATTGGTATATATCTGTATAAAGTAATTTTGAAATGAGAAACGATGGTAAATGGCTAATGATAGGCAAATGGTGAATACTAGGAATAATGATTCAATGGCTACAGTTGATTTAGGAGTTAGCGAACCAGTTTTGATATTTTCCAGATTTTTGTTTTTCCATAGTTATCACATTATAAACTATATTTTTGACATATTGAGATAGGTAATTAAACATTAGGGGTATTGTATTTTGTGAATATCCTTAGATTTATGATATTGGAGAAATTGAGACTTAACCCTAGGCTTCAAATTTTGGAGAAAATTGAAAGAGTTTGACATGTTAATTGACATCGAGATTTAAGAACTTGATTATAAATTTGGGATGAGTTTTTGGGTCTAGGTTAGACCTATAGTTACATGGGTGTTGTTAGTTTTAAAATCTTATTGTGGTTAATTATTTGACTAGATTGCTTTGAGTTGGAAGTTCAACGAAAAGGGAAGGCTCAAGTCCCGGAGTGATTGATCGATTGATTGAGACAAGTGGATTTCTAAACCCTTGTTAAGTGTATGAAATTTGTGTATTTTCTTGTGGCATGTGTTGGGTAGTAATGTGACTTGGTGATGGGTTCACTTGTCCTTGTTGATTAATTTTAATGATGAAAAGGGATAATAAAAGGCAATGTGATTAATTGTTTGTGTGTGATGTGTTAAGAATGGTTTGAAAGGCTTGTTGAATCATTGTTGATGTTGTATCATGATTATGTTGTTGTGAATTGTGCAATGTTATGAAAATGGTCATCTCCTCATTATTTGTGTGAACATGTCATTTGCATTGTTCTGAGACATGGTTGTGACAAGTGTTATGTGAATTGAGAAAGAATACGAAATGAAAGAGGATGTACCATTTCGAGGGACGTATAGCTCGCCGCGATGGATACTATACTTTGAGGGACGTATCGCGCGCCGCGATAGTTACTATTATCGAGGGTCTTATCGCGCGCCGCGATGAATGCATGGACAGATATGTCCCCCATGGGTCCCGGACTGAGAGACAACGGGTGTGTATCACTAGGTCAGACATGCATCACTATACTTGACATTGCATTGCACATATTTATCATTAGTGAACTTGATATTGTGTTTTGCTGATCTTATGACTGCCTTTCTGTGGAACATTGATTGATGAATATTGAGCTTGTTGTTGAGGATATGTAATTGTTAGTGTTTTTGTTGAGCTGTGTGCTACGTGAATTATGAACTGTTAGATTGGGTTGGTTTTAAGCAGGTTGTAGTTGTGGAGGTTGTAATTGATGAATATTGAGCTTGTTGTTGAGAATATGTGATTGTTAGAATGTTGTTGTTGAGATATGCGCTTGTAAATTGTGAACTGTTAGGTTGGGCTGGTTTTATGCAGGTGGTAGTTGTAGAGGTTCGATTGGGGTGTAAGGAGTACCCATATTCTATCCCCTTAGCTTGTGTTTAGAGGTATACTTGCTGAGTACCGTGTGGTTTGGCACTCACCCCTTGCTACTACATTTTTTTGTAGGTTACTAGCCCGAACCTTTGTGATATTTTTCTCTTCTCCTTGTCTGAGGCTTCTTGTGGAGGCTTGTGAGGTAGTTGCTTGTCATTTCAACAGACCTTCTTACTCTTATTTATGGTCTTGTTATATTCTAGAAACAAGGTCATTTGAGACTTGTGTTTTTTCTTTTGAATTAATTGTAATACTTTAGAGGCTTGTACACGTGACAACCAGATTTTGGGGGTATTTTTGAGTTGATTATAAAATTTCCGCATTTTATTGTAAAGGTTAAGTTTTAGGCTGACTTGTCTTGGTGGGATAATACGAGTGCCATCACGTCCATTTTTGGGTCGTGACATTTGGATAATTTAGTTCCTGATTATTTAAATCCAGAATTTTGTATATTCTTACCATAGTTATTTGTATACGATTTATGAAAAAATCATAATAAATTATCATGTTTGTATATTGATAAGCGAAATATAAAAATGGAGTTCTGAAAAATTCCTAAATGTATAAATACAGAATTCAAATATACTTACCTTAATTGTATATTCACAAGTGAATATAAAAACGAACAGAAATATGCAAACCGCAGCCTCCATAGCAAACATAACTATAGCTATAGAGCACAATTATCGAAACTATAACTATCAAACCTTGTTATGTCTATTATATTTGTTATATCTAAATTTTCTCAAAAAGAAAAAGGAAGAGAAAGTTGCTAATTTAAATGTGAAAGTCTCATTTTACCATCCTTATTAATGCTGAAAAGAGTTGAACTTGGTGGGAAGTTGGACCTACACTAAAGGGGCATGTGCTTTAGTTAATTTGGGCCGAATTGGCAATTTCAAAGTTACTTTGGAATGGGCTATGGAATAGTAATTACTTTGTATTTTGTGTCTAATTGGTGTAGTTTCTCCTTTTATTTATTAAAAATTAGTGATGTGTTAAAATCCACAAACACCAAACTCTGGATTCGCCTGTGACTCTCGTGGATAGGGACTACTGGATTATTGGGTCGTTGAAGGTTTGCTTATTCAAGAATAACCCTTTTTGGGTTAATTAGTTACCATTTTTCGGTGTGGAACTGGTAGTTGAGGAATTCATGGAAGTGGTAGTGTGGTAGGTGATAGTGTGGTAGGTGAGTAATTCATTTTAAAAGTTTTATTATAATATTCTTTTGGTAAGTGTCTTAATCTTGATATTTCATTTTTATTGTTTTTTTTATTTGCGAAATTCATGGTAAAATGTAATAATATTTATTGTAATATTCTTCTGATAGTTGTTTTAATCTGAGTATTTCATTAATATTATTTATGATATATTCTAAATATAACACATCTTGGGTTCTTTGGTACATAGATAAATTTTCTTCCATTAATTGTTCTAATAGTTTTATATCTTCCATAGATTCTGTCCAATATTGTAAATATTCGTAGTTCATTTTAGTCTGAATTTATTTCTAAATCGTACCATTCTATCCTTTCGTAGTCTAAATCATGTAAGTCTATTTCATACCATTGTTGGTTCAATATATCTTCTGATTCGTTATCATTAAATATTTTTTTCCATATGATTCTTCTTAATTCAATTTTTTTTATATCTTTAAGTATATATAAGATTAAAGTTTCGTAGTTTTTTATCATTTCATCATGAACGTATGTAGTCATGTTCTTTATCATGCAGATTTTTTATTTCAAATTACTCCTTCCTATCATATTCATAATTGATTAAATTCATATTAGATCATTATGAACTAGATTATCTTTATCATGTTTTCCTGTCACTACTAGCATCGTACTTTAGCGTCTCAACTTTCTTCTTATCAGCGCCTCAACTTTGTTTACTCCCCTAAACGGCTTTCCTCGCCTACCGGTTTCAACATTAGGATGACATAGTATAGAAGTTTTCTACCTGTTTCCAGTGTGCTAATAAACTAGAAATCATGATTCAAATAATTCTAATACATAATAACTAACATAATTTATTCAATCATATATATGATATTTAGGAATATATGAAATTAGTTCTGCATATTTTTTGAACAATATACCTTTGTCTCTTGCTTATCCATGCTATCTGAAATATCTGATTGGATTTCAGATTTATCCATTAACTTTTAAGTAGTTAGTATCTTGAAAGAGTTTTTGAAAGGAGAGGATTTTTATTTAGGCGTTGCCTGCCTTTCAAAGTTTTACAACTGCGTCTATATATAGACATACACACTCTAATACTATTCATGACTACTATTCATGAATAGTTCTTATTTTGTCTATCACTATCCTATTTACAACATGCATATACACTTGTCTTCTTAATAATACATACTACCCATACTTTACACTTGTCAACATATCTTTAATAATGCACATGCATATGTTGACTAAGTTTTTCTACTAACTTGTACCTAATAATGTGACTACTATATATTTCAAGACTTTTACATATCTACTTTTGGCTTTGTGTGGCTAAGCACGTTTTTGTGTTTCCTTTTATCTTCATCTTTATCTTCTCATCATCTTTCGTCTTTATCTCTTATTCCAGCTGGATGTCTGGGATTATATTATCTTCTCCGTTGCATTTCGAACATATGTGGTCAGGGTATAAATCCTACTTTTAATACTCGTGTTGTAAGTCGTTCTTCTGGCTTAAGTAATGATAAAATCCATCTCTGGACTACATCCATATCTGCTTTCCTTAGCTCCCTTGAATTGGAATAAATCATTAACTGATCTTTTGCATAGTAGCTCCATATAGCGTTTCCGTTTAATAATTATTTACTAGCTCATGTATGATAGTTGATATACCAATTATTCTTTTGTTAGCATAAAAACTTGGTATCTCTATTTTGCATATCTCTTCTTGTTGTCCGATGTTCTCGGATATTATCATATCTTTAGTCAGTCCTATCTTGATAACCTGTATTGGAGGTTTTATTTCCTCATATAATATCTCCGCTGGTGCTGTATAGAATTTGATATAAAATAAATTTCCTTTTGTAACTCTTTTGTATGTGACGAATGCTTTGTGTAGCTCCGGTATTCCACTAACTTCTTCTCTGTTGTATGTGTATACGGTATTTAACAGCCCGTAGTTGTAACATGTTCTTACTAAATTAGCATTAGTTTTTGGCTGTTCAATTAACTTGTTATATCCTTGTAACTTTTCTGTCAAATAATCTTGGTTTGGTTCTTTTGTAGTTGATATGGGGTTGCGATTTAAATAAGTTCGGATTTTGTGTATATTTTCGATATAGGTTCGTGTGATGTAGTTATATGTCTTTTTCTCATTTTGGTTTTGTAAATTATCTGTGTATGTAGATGTTTGTGGTTCTATGGACATATGTCTAGGTGTCCTTTGGGTAAATGGTTTTGCGAATAGCTAGTTTAAGTTCGCATTTTTATGTTGTTTATCGCTAATTTGTTTGCTTGTACCTGCAGCTGTATTTAAACAAACATTATGGGTTTTAAGGAGTTTCCCATCGTCTCCTTTTAGCTTTGGATTTTTTCCGTCTTCCGATCGACGTAGCTTCGCATTTTTATAGTCATGCTGCTGACTAGCTTTAGACTTCAAATTATCTTCATTAGTCTTTAGCTTCTGTATCTCATTGTCCATACTATCCACTTTTGTACAAAGTGTAGTAATAGCTTTGAGTATCTTTTCAATTGTATCTTCTTCCTCAGTCTCAGTCTGAGTAGCTTTGTCGTGATAGGTAATCTGCAATAACATTCTTATCAGTTTTTATTACTTCAATTGTAAATGTAAAATTTAATATATTTAATACCAATCTCCTTATTTCTTTTGTTGTTACCGAATCTTGTATTTTTCTTGTTAGCCACCATTTTACTTGTGTATTAT